>NC_084808.1:26273558-26554099 GCF_963583255.1 Pyrus communis | reverse complement strand
TTTCAAGAATTTGAAAAAAAGTTGAGGAATTAAAGAAAATTTGAGAAATTCACTGCTGTATTTTAAGCATCTATAAATATTACATCTCCTCATGAAATTTCGAGAAAATTGAACCAAAACTTTACATGAAATCTCTAAAAATCAATTAAACTACTTAAAAATTTTACATGAAATTTCTACAAATCAAATTCCTAATTGAATACACATCTCTTAATATGCATTTTTACTAAAATTTAATTTTAAAAATATTTTATCTCAAACCGTCGTTTAATACATTTCCCATACGGGACAGACGTTGAAGTTGCAGCGCTTATCTCTGGCGACGGCTCTCAAACCCCACCGCCTCCACTCCAGTCAGTCTCTCTCTCTCTCCTCTTTCTCCTGAGTTTTTATTTCCAATTAGGCTCTTCGTTAATTTACATTGAGAGAGTAATTGGCTCGCTCACAGTAACAAACACGACGTCGCAGAGCGTACGGAAAATGGCGACGACGATGAGCACTGAATCCTCCTCCCTGAAAGACGCCTTCTCCAAACACGCCGATTACCTCAACAATCTCGTAAATCCCTGATTTAATGTCCCCCAATTTGCAGCACTGCGAGCGATTTCAAGGGTTTTACAATGTGAGTTTTTACCTGTTTTGTTTGTAGAACGACAAGCGGGAAAGGGTCGTAAAAGCAAGTCGCGATATCACCATTAACAGCAAAAAGGTCATCTTTCAGGTCCACAGGTAAGAAAGCTGCCGCCTTTTGCTTCAAAATTTGTTACTGTTTTCTGGGTGTTGGATTTTGGGTTTTTTTTTTTTTTTTTTTTTTTAATTTTGTTTTATCATCATTGAAATGTTGTTGCTGTGGAATTTGAACTTGAACAGAATCAGTAAACACAACAAAGAGGAAGTTCTGCAGAAAGCCGAAAAGGATTTAGCAGCTGTGACGGATCGGTACATTTCCCGACTGGTTAGAGAGCTGCAGGGGACTGATTTTTGGAAGCTGAGACGAGCATACTCACCTGGGGTGAGTGTGGAACTCTCCTGCTTCTGCTTCTGCTTTCAGTCTTTTGAAATTTCGGGTTTCGGTTATACCTGGTTAATTCACTTATCAATTTATGCTTGGACTTGTGCAGGTACAAGAATATGTTGAAGCTGCAACCTTTTGTAAATTTTGCAGGACTGGGACTCTTTTAAGTCTTGATGAGATAAATGCCACCTTGCTGCCACTCAGTGATCCGTCTCTTGAGCCGTTGCAGATCAATGTACTTGACTATCTTCTCGGGGTATTTTCTTCAACTTCGCTGTTACATTCTTTTTGTGAAGAAGGAAACTATAGGCCAGTTGATTAGTTGAATAAGGTTTTGGGATTAAGCGGACTGAATTCATTGTGTTAGTTTAACACAGGGACACACACATGTTGACATGTATACATACATATATTGGGAAGTTATGTTTTTATGCACCTATTAGATTTAACAAGAGCTTTCGTATAAACACATGCTACATCCATTTCTCAACGACATATATCCATAGGCAGAAAAGCGGGTTGAAGGAGATCATGTTACGTATTTGAATGTTGGGTCTGCTAGGGTCTTCGTACCTACTATGAATAGAGAAAACTTTCCCCATTGCCCTCACTAGCAGCCCAGGTCTTTCCATTCCTAATGTGGATGTTGTGGAATTATCTACTGGTTCTCATCCACTTACGGTTGACCTCGCCCCCCACTACAGCAGTAGCGCTGGCATGTAATAAGTTTCTAACTAAGTGTTGTTGTACTATAGCTTGCAGACTTGACTGGAGAGCTGATGCGGTTGGCAATTGGTCGAATTTCAGATGGAGAACGTGAATTTGCTGATAAGATATGCAAGTTTGTGCGTGAAATTTACAGGGAACTGACCCTTGTTGTCCCACTTATGGATGATAGCAGTGACATGAAGCTGAAAATGGATACAATGATTCAAAGTGTAATGAAGATAGAAAATGGTATGTTTCGATGACCGAATCTGATAATTATATTTGAGTTCATGCTTTAGCATACTGCTATATAATAAAGATTTGAATATTAGGAATAACTAATAAAATGATAAAACAGGGAAATTTTCTACTTCCAGTTTGTGAATTGGAACAAATTTGGCGTCCTTGAATTCAAGAATAAGTAAACTTTGAAACTTCAAAAAACATTTCAGAACTAGTAATCAACCGTAACTAAATTCTGAATTCATATTATGGTCTTAAATCGTGATTCTATCAATTTTGCGTGTATACTAGCATATAGCCCTAACAGCTTCTTAATTCTTCTTTGTAAAAGTTTTATCACTCTTTATTTTTTCTCCCAAAAGAGAGAGTTTTTGATAACTTGAGATCTTTCTGTAGCTTGCTTTGGTGATCATGTGAGAAGATCAGAGTATATGCCACTACCTGGCTCTGACGATCAAACTTCGTTCTTATTGGCACTGCCCGATGTTGAAATATGAAGTAACTCGTGATCATTACGTTCTCATTCTTACCGCTTAAGTACTTATATTACGTGTGTTCCAATTAACTAAGGAGAAAAGTTCTTGATTTCGACAGGGAAAGGTTAGGATTTCAAGGAGCGTATATGGGCACCTGCATTATTGTTCGGATGTGTTGCGGTTCATCATCATTATCATGTGGTCGCTGCTTGATGAACAATTCCTGCGTATGTTTTCTTAGTAAATCTGTAAGCTTTAAAATTTCTTCTCTTTGTAAATTTATGGGGATTAGATTTGTAGAGCTTGGAGCGAAACCCTTTCACACGAGGTTCACTTGCGATTTATGTGCATGGTTAGTTCGGCGAACCATGATGGAACACTGATGCAGCTGTTGTACGTACTAAGGCCTTAAATATATAACCATATGGCATAAAACTACGAACATAAGACATGGACACATGTAGCTTTGTCTTATGAATGGTGTACCTGACGGACTTTGACCTGTTGCGCCATTTTCGCTACCTACCTACAAGAAGCCACGATGAGCCGCAGTTTTGTATTGAACTCACTAGAAATATATATTGTCGTTGCATTCGTGTGAGTTGAACATATCGATACCTCCTCCGACCAAGTGTCGTTAAATCATGTAATCATGTGCATTTACTGTTACATTGCCACTTGAGGAGATGGACTTGTGCTTCTGATGTTGCATGTAATTTTCATCCCTGGCCACTAGGCAAGAATTTACGATTACAATCAATTTCAATTGGACTACTCTTAATATCACAAGTTGTTGGGTGTTGGGTATGAAAGTCACATAAACAGGAACGCCAAAATGACGGTGTTACAAATCTCTCTTTCTTTGTCATATTACTCTTCTTTCTTTTTCTTCTTCTTGGTGTTTTCTAACTACAACATTCCCCCGCAAGAATTAGTGTATTATTTAGATTCCCTATATTTTGATCTTGAGAAGCCAATTGAGATCCATTCCGAATCTGTGTTCGGAGTCCAATGATTCTAAAACACGGATCATTTAATTTCAATCATATAGCCTTTATTAGTTCATTCCACTGACTCATCTGACAAAATTTCAAAAATTTAAACTGCCCGGATCTCTTTTTCTCTCTTGAACAGTTGGATTTCAGAGTCCTTTAGTCCATTCCACTGACTCATCTTACAAAATTTCAAAAATTTAAACCGCCTGGATCTCTTTTTCTCTCTTGAACAGCTGGATTTCAAAGTCCTTTAGTCCATTTCACTGACTCATCTTAAAAAATTTTAGAAATTTAAATCGTCCAGATTTCTTTCTCTCTCTTGAACAGCTGGATTTCGGAGTCCTTGGACTTTAAACATTGAGATCTGGAGAGATCTCAGTCCTTAAGAAGCAGCCCAAATATGTCGGCTACTTAACCAACATCACCAAAACAAGTACGTGGACGGACGAGCTCATTATTGCATTGGTTTATAATTTAATTGAGTAGTGGGCGAGTCTGGAGCTGGACCCTCTGCCATTGTCTCCGTCTCCATTTCAGTGAGAGTGACCAATCTGAACTTGTGTTTTCTTCACCTAACAAATCGCTCTCTTCTCCTCCATCAGAAGTTCGCATACTCTCCACAATCATCATTCAACGTGACTAGTACTAAATTACCAAGACGGTCCTTATGTTTGTATCCGAATTCACACTCACCGATCTTATTGACTATTAGCTTTAATCTAGCAGTCCAAATCCAGGTGCAAAAGGGGATATCATATTAAATCGCATCCATGATTTAAGTGATTGAAAGCATTTTCATTTTGGATTAGGAAATGGATACGATCAAGGCTAGCTAATGTCCACTATCACCAGCTGGGGAAGATTTTCGTTGATTGACATGATCACGAAGCAATGTATCTGGACAGCCGTGTTGGGACGCATCTGGACATATTCGAGCCATATAAATACAAGCTTCGAATAAGAGAAAAGGATCCTCGATCAAACGCACAGCTTGTCGTTCTATTTTCTCTTCAATTCCTATCCTAGCATAATGAAGCCTTAGTTTAGATTATTTTATTTTCATCCAATTTACTTCCCGGATTTGTATTTGAATTCCTTTACATTATGCAATTTATATTACGTATTGCATGTCAATTTCTTATCTTTTATGCAATTTAATATACACACTTCTTTATTTTAAGCATTTCATTTCCTTCTTGTCATTTTTATTCTATTTAATTAAAAGCACCTTTATTTCCTAAGCACTCTTTATTAGTTTAATTTACTTTCTTGCAAGTAGATTAATTTTTAATTCTTTTTACTTTCTCGCTTGACCTTCACCATGACCATAACATATCATTTGGTTGTTCGTTTGAAGCCTTGTCTTCGAGGAAGAGAAAGAACCTAAGCCGAGAAGAGGTTCCTTGCTCGACCATTCAATCGTTTGATTAGAAGTCAAATCCAAAGCGCAAACACAATTCATATTGACGTCTTTTCTATGTCGACCAACGTGTAGCATGCTCACGCATTTGTTTGGGTTTATATTTGACATTGGGCTTGGTTATAATGGAGGCCCAAAGACACAAAAGCAAATGAAGACTTGCCCGAGCCGAGTCGATATGCCCAAAGTAAATTGGGTGCCATTTCAGCCACAGCATAAGCCACATGCCTATGATTGAAGTGATGGGTGACAGAGGACAACTTACCACCAGCCAAAAAACACTTTTCCTAGGGCATGACAAGTAAATAGATGATGACTTATTGCCCTCCGAAAGTTATCAACTAAAGGCAAAGCTGGGACAATCAGGCCAAAATGCCTATAAAAGCAGAGAAAGACACCAGAGACAAGGACACTCAACCAATCAATCAAAAGACATACAAACTCTGCTCTCAGGCCAGTTTGTACCCAGAAAGCTAAATTTTGTCCAGATCCAGTTTGTTTTAGCTATAGTTCCCTTATAGAAAGCCATCTCTTGTCTAGTTTAAAAGCTCTGCTACCTTCCCTTAGTGTTGTAGTATTGATTCCCTATAATAAAAACCTACTTACTTGTTACTTTTTCATCCCTTAGAGTATACAAGTAACTTGTAAACATAAAGAGAAGCAGTTGCAAGAAGTTAAGCCTTGCCTGACAAGGTTAAATCTTACCTGAGTCTCTTTTGTTTGTACTTATATTTAGTAGATTTGTCATTTAATGTACTTTCCTTCATGTATTTAAGTCATTTTCAATTGTTTTCTACTTAAGAGTTTCATTTGCATTCGAATCTGGTCAAGTTATTAAGCCTGTTTTCATTAAAGTGAACTTTGATCGAGGAAATGGTTGGAAGGGCCCTGGACTCCCTTCATTTTGGACATACAAAACTATGAATTAAAAGTCCTTGTTTACAAGGCAAGAAAAGAACTTAATGCAGACTTAACCCATTTGTAACAATCCCTTGATAAACAAGAAGTCTAAGTAACTTGTGGCGCAAGTAACCAACTTAATTCACTTCCATTCAACAATCTGTTATACAAAGATAACAGTGGCACGCTCAGATCTTTGTTAATTTTGATTGTGAGTCTTAAGGCCTACACCAAAAGCCCCACAAAAGCACCTTTCAAACTAACTACAAACTCGTCATGCAGCACACCAAGCAGCAAGATCTTGCTTGACAGGCAAGAGAAAGCCATCTCCCTAAGGAGTTGTGCAAAGGACCATATCCAAAATCCAGCCTGAACAACATCTAAATAAAGAAGGACAAAAAATCCTCATAGGCCGCCGGTCCGTCCGAAAAGAGAGAAACACCCTAATAATACTTAATACTTAATAATGCATTGCTTGATTTAAAAAACATGCCTTGATGGTCATAGTTACAAACTTACAATCTTATTATTGTTTGTTTTTTATTTTTTTATCTCATCTTATTTTTTTTCTTCTTCCATTAAATCAATCGATCATTGACATTTCTATTTTAGGAGTTGGACTTGTGCTTCTCAATATTAATATACGTCTCAAAAAACTTGCCCACTATGCCAGAATTTATAATTAATTACAACTAATTTTAATTGGACAACTTTGTAAAGTTGGGCAGCAAATGTTATAGCATTAGCTGTAATATTACTATTAATTAAATAGTTTATGTTTGCTACCAAATCTTTTGGTTGTCAAATTAACTCCCAACCAATAAGAACAAATCCTCTTCCATTTGATAAACTCAAGTAGTACGTTCCACCAAAAGATTAGATGATGCTTTAAATTGCAATTACGATATTTATAGGCCATCAAAGTATAAAAAAATCCGTACTTTGGTTTCTATATTTACGTACCATATTTATGTTCCTCATGTTGTCCACTTCGGGGAGAACATTTTCAGTGTATCAGGAATATAGCCTTGTAAATCAAGTGTTACAAAATAATTGGTTGAAAGTTTATTTTTTTAGTTATCTAACTAATTGTTTTGTTACATTTGATGTACCGAATCATATTTCTGATACACTAATAAATCTCTCTTGAGACCGATGCGATTATGGTGATGGTTTTATATACCGATGGAAGAAAACTTTAGGCATTATTAATTGGAGTAAAAATTCATCAAAGAATCCATGCAAACGTGTTATCCATGTTAGAAATTTCTAGTTGTTAAAGATAGTACATATGATTAAGCAGGTCCACTAAACTAATAGTTTGTGATTTACGTAATCAAAAGAAATTGGAACGCATGATGAGTTATTTGGTCTTTTTCAAAGGTAACATGTCGATGAGGAGAGTCAGGAGACATATCATGTTATCGTCGACACCATATTTGTTGTTGGTTGCACACTACAGTTGTTAGCAAATTAAATTATGAAACTTAATTAACCATGGTGAGGTGGTTTAGTGGTTGGTTAGAGACGAATATCAGACTCATATTTCACACAGTACACTATGAGTTCAATTCTTAATACTAGTGAATCACAAGATGGTAGCCAGGGAGAAGCTGAAATACCTCTGTTATTCTTCTTGGCTCCTAAAAGATAGATTGCTGTGACAAAGCGACCTATTGGTCCCCATAACAATAATCGTTCAAATAACAAATCTTACTATACAACTTATGAGGATCTTACACACATAAAATATGGCTTATTTACAAAGCAAACATTTAAGAGCAATGAATGCTAGTTTAAACATAATTAGTCAGCGAGTTAGGTGGTACCAAATAGTCATATCTACTCACAGATGTAATGCAAGGGAAGGGGACTACGTTTGTTTCTTAGCTGGCTATGGCATATCGGCTATTGTTTTCTTTTGCCACGATATGCATGCATGCGGCATGACGTGCTCTCAAATCCTCCTACCGTCTTTCACTACGGGCTATTACTTAATTAAAGTCACTCATCGTTTAGCCAAGTGTGGATTTATTGTTGAGTTCGGACAGTTAAGATTTGAAGAGTTTCTTGATTTTATAATCGATGTTGTTCAATTTTTCTTATTTGGTAGTTACCTGTCACATATTCATTTAATATCCTGTTCGGCACCTTTTTTGTGTAGTGAAAGGAGTATTCTTAAAGTCAATTGCTCACAATTTTTCATGCATCAATTATTAAAATTAGGTCGCTCTTAACACTTATATATTACTAAAGTCAGTCGTCCACAATTTTTAATTACAAATCCAAACACATATGAAGATCACATTACATATATTATTTCTTTAAATTCGATTATGGACGGGAGAAAACATAACCTCTTCGCATAGTATTTTCCGAAATGACAAGCAATAGTACAATAGTACTACAGTTCGGTGGTAGAGGAATCCGGATGCAGCCACATCTAGCAACAGAGAGACAGCAGGAGGAGGGAGGTTCTATCAATCAGCATTGGGCTCTGGCCTCTGGGAACGTGGTTCCCTGTCGTTCTGTTGCCCCTCTGGCTGTAGGGTACCCTCTCCTCTATTGAAATTACAGGGTGGAAGTGGACCATATACACGTTCATGTTGGGACCAAAGAGGGCATGCCCAACTCTTCGTAGATTATGTGTAAGAGGTGTTCTACGTTCGAAACGTGTACAGTCTAGACAGGTAGCCCTCGGCTTTTAGGACATCCGGTTTTCCACTTTGGAACTAGCAATAGTATTGTCAATCACAACTCAACAAACGCCGAATGATCTTATAGACATGAGAGGCAACTGCCTATTCCATCTGATTCTCAAGTACAAAATTTGATTCCCTAGGCGGTAAAATATATATAGGAAAAGATTTGTAACATTACTTTTTTTACACAATTTTTTTACACACGGTTTTATGGAAGTCATTACATAATGTATTTGAAAGATCTAAATCGGCTATCTTTTAGACATTATTCATAGATCATTTTTGCAAAAAGTCACACAATTTGAAAAACATTTAGACATTCATTTGTAGTGTAGAAAATGAACGAATAAGATTATATAAAGAAACCCTAAACCTGTAATCTAATGGTCATATAGTTTCATATTTGGGCATTTTCGGTAGACTTGATCTTTGAGAGAATATCTAAAAGATAGACGGTTCAAATTCTAGAAATACATTACGAAGTAACCTCCATAAAAACGTGTATAAAAAAGTTGTATCACATATTCATCCTCATGTATGTGTGCGCGTGCGCGCGCGCATATATTTAGGTGCACTTATACTCCATTTGATCGTTGTTAATAAATTTTGTACGCATATTATTATCAGAGTCATTCATTTCTTTTAATCACAATTTAAAAATGAAAAACATCAGTTTAATTGGAGATTGTTCAATAACTTATTGAACAAATCAAGTTTGGTAACAAATAATATCAGTCCAAGTTGCATTCTCGACTCCTTTGAAACTTCCAAAAATATAAAAATGACAAAATATCCGTGGATGTCTCCCCTAACTTCATTTTCACATGGATAAGTTACCACATAATGTAATATAAAATGACTAAAAAATTAAAATTTGTTTATCTTTATTGAGCTAAGAAATATTTCATCTAAGAAATGTTTCACTTCATTGACTTGACTTTGAAGTACGTGCACTAAAATCTTGTAATAAGCATTGGTGATCAAAGCCCCTTTTCGATTAGTATACTTCTTATATATCAATTGGGATGTGCTATTCACACACCCCAAATTACTTCTCACACATTTCTTGTTAATTTCTGTTTGTTGATCTTCTTTAATTCATCTGATCCGACGACCGAAAATTAGAAGAGTATTTGAGAAGTAAAATGTGATGTGTGAATATCACACCCCTATCAGTTATGGGGAAAATGGTTTCTAAATATTAAGATTGATCTACACTAAAAATGTTATCATGCGTTCCTAAATGCGTTATGTTTTTTCTGAACAATAAGGAGTGTCAAATTATATTTTCAGAAAAGAAATTTGTATCGAGTTCTTTTAACGTGGTATATGATTCCACTTGAGCTCGTACACTCTTTTGCTTGATACAGGAGGGATCAAGTAAATCTCCAGAATGAGGAATGTTAAGAGGACTATTTTAAAAGTATGACTTTTCATGAACTCGCTACCACCTGTTTAATGTCAATTTTCGTTTAAGCATTACAAACAATTGTGTCAAAAACATGAGGTTATAGAAAATCTATGAATTGGAGCGTCCCTTAGCATTTCTCCTCGAGAATTATTCATTTTCAAATTATCAATGACCCTATTTTCAAAACTTTTGTCAACTATATAAACTACATTGTTTAAAAAAAACTTATATAGAATTAGCAAACACACCGTTCCTTAAAAAAGGGGTCACAGCTCCCAACTCCAAACCGGCTCAGTAGCCCACACAGCCACATTTTACCCGAACCCGGTTTACGCGAACCAGAAAGAAGCTAACAAGATAAAACAGATCGGGTTAGCAGATGTTTAGGAATCGGATTCGGACCACTTCCTTTTTTCACGGCTTTTCTGACGTGGACTGGAACTGGCACGTACTAGAGGACACTTAAAGCCATTTACTAATTTCTTAAAAGAAAAAAAAATTTAATTAATTAAAAAGGGTAAAATACTGAGGGATAATGACATGCACGTGTTACGTGCGTGACTGACATGCCAGCTCCATGTGTAAACCTGCAGACTGGTCTGCCTCTTGTCACGTGCTTTGTACGGCCACCCAAAAAGGTCTTTTTATTTAAAGACAAAAATATACATTTTTTCTTTTACAAAAGTGGTCGGTGCTTGTTCATGCAGACATCGATTATCGTCCATCGTACGATCAGAAATTATTTTAAATTTTAAATTAAATATAAATAGTACTTAATAAAAACTGATCGCACGATATACAATTAATGATCATGATCACGGAATCTTAGAAAAAAAATCCAGTGAAGATCCTTATCTGTTTATGCATAATGCATACCATAGCTATAGGTTGTTTGACCGTTGACCAATACTACTAGTGGGAAACCACCTATATCACCTAGGTAAGCCCATACTTTTTAGTGTGTCGAAATTACGATCTAATAAATAACATATAATTAATATGATTGTTTGAAAATTAAAAAAAAATATAACGAGTTATATTATTAAGCTTAGTGTACCAAATTATGTTACTTACACCTAAAAAATATTTTTCGTAATTATGATTTCGATGTATTGAATATTTTCATGGGATTGGAGACGGTTAGAATGCTAGTTAGTAGTTAACTGTGTGTACTGATGAATCATGATGATACGGATTTGGAGATAGTCGTATAAAAATGAATAAAATGCTAGTCTTATTCACTTGGATTTGATTCAAAGGAATTAGATCCTTTTCAGATTCTTTTATTAGAGATTCTGGAAATCAATTAATAACAACTGTTTATCAAATATTGTATAGTCACAATGTTTCTTTTTTTTTTTTTTTTTTTCACATAAAACAAGGTTGTTTTACTTTTGAAAAATATAAAAATCATTTAATTATGACCGCACGATCTTATATGAACGATTGATATTAATTGATCCTCCTATTCCTCGATGAGAAGATTCGGAGAGAATCTAAATCCTGATTCAAAGACAAGCAATTGTTATATAAAATTGTTGTTTGGGTACACCGACCCGAAGTCTAATGATTATCATAAATTTTAGTTGGTGCACGTCTAAAAAGCAAATATCATTAGGAGGAATAAATATTATCGCGTACTTTTTTTTTTTTTTTTTTTGGGCACAAAATTATCGTTTATTATCTTAAAATCTAAGTTGATATGATAAAGATTTGATTCAGAATTTTCCTTTTATGGACAAAAGGATAGTAAGCCGTTTGATAGTCCTTCCGTTCATGTTATATATATGGACCGAGTTATTGTATAGTTTTCATCTCAATCAACTCTTATTTTTCACAATTATACTTGTTCGATCTTGAGTTTATCTGAAATTTCGAACGGTTTTGGCGTATAAATGAATTAGCATGTATTGACTTAGATTCTTGATTTAACAGATATCTCATTAGAAAAAAAAAAAATTGATCAATTATTCTCCGAATAGCTCCAAATTAAGACTTAGTTTAAGAAAGACCTCTACTCAATTATTAAGGACAATTGAAAAAAAGGGTGGCTGATTAGGACCTTCCATGATACGTACCCTTTTTGGCCTTGAAACTACATATGCCATACATTTCCTAGAAGAAAACAAAGGGTGGCTGATTAGGACACCATTTGCATTTTGAGTAGGGTTTCGAATTTCGATTCATGGACGTGGTTTTTTTACCCGTTCAAATGGGGAACAACACATAGTGCCCGTAGTGGGGTCAGTGTATGGCAGAAAGACAAAGTCCGAGACTTAACGGTTGGTCTCAATTAGGTTTTCTGTGTGTCCCTAAGCTCTACAGCTACGCAGAAATTACCTCACATGATGATGTTAAGATGACGGTGTGTGCTGTTAAATGTTTTAATTTATTTACATTATCGTCATATGATTAATTTAAAACATCATCACTTTAACATTTATGTTACAAGTAAGTTATTTCTCTGTATCATCTCCGCAGAAAAATTTGGTGGACATTTTAAGAGACAAATGGCTAATGCCCTTCTTGGTAAGTTTTCTGTTGTGATGTGCCCTAGGCCAGTTGGCCTCTTGCGTAGAAATCAGGCCAATTGCCAATAAGTCAAGTGGCCGTGGTAATAGATGTAGCACCACTTCCACCACCTCAACCTCTCAGTCTCAGGCCACCCAATCTTTCCATTACCCTGCAATGGAAGACACCAAACTCACACCAAATTTCCATTGTCAACATCGGAATAATTATATCGAACCAAATTTCCAACGTCATCGTTGAAATAATTATATCGGATTAAGTTAACGTCACATTCCTGAAAAATGGGAACCTGTAATTATAAATTTCATCCAACACATACAAATAAATCGAGGCATTTTTTTACTGCTAGAGGGTAATTTTGGTCGGAGGAATTCGTGGGACGGGATAATGGAGGATGATGAGATGAGATGGGATGGGACTGGACTATTATAGTGAGGGTTACCCTGTATGCCCTAACCCTAAAGAAGGAGCAGAGCTAGGGCGGCGTGCGAGGGTGGGCAGGAGGCCGGCATGAACCACAAGACACGCTTAAAGGGCTGGGGTGGAGCAAATTGAAGGGAACCGGTCCATTTTTTGGCCTGGGTGCCGGTGCCGGCCAAAAGAACAGCGGTGGAACTGTTCTTATGTGTGCGCGCACCAAATATTTTTGAGAGTTTTAACGAAATATTCTCAATGTTATTCATTTTTAACGAAAAATTACATTTTTATCTTTTCCTAGTATTATTCACTATACCTTTATTTGTCATTTTTCATTAAAACTAAAGTTTTTTTTTTTCGTTAGTTTTCCTAATATTTTTTTTACTCAAATATATTAATCAGCAATATTATTATTTAAGCAAAAGAGAGATTTGTCCCAAAGTGTGTAGTGTAACATTAGGTATCATTATATAATTAGAGAAACATTTAAAAAAAAATTCTTTCAATTGTATAATAACATATGTTATTTCGTACCGTGTTTTGGTACATTGAAAAACCTCTCCAAACAAAGAGCCAAAGGAGAATGGTATTTACACTTGACCACTGTTCTATTCTAGTATATGATATACTTAATTGATAACTGACATTTTTTTTTGTTTGTTATAATATGGTTTGCTTGCAATTTGCCTAATCATGTGGGATTGGGGTGTGGACGTGGGACGCTCATATCCACTGAAAACATTGACCTATGATTTAGAGAAATATGAATATATGGAATTTCGACGGCTTAATTAGACTGAGTTCTTCTATTACATATATAATCTCTATTAATTAATGAAATTCTCTTTGTCAACCAAAAGATGATGAAAAGACTACTTAGTCTTCTATCGCACTAAAAAAAAAAATTTGATGACCAATAATGTAATTTCACAAGTCCAAATTTTATTGTTTTTTATTAAGCATCACCTACCGGTGATGTTAAAATACTTCCAATATTAAAATAAAAACAAAAAAACAAAAACATCTCACTCCTCCCACGTTCTCTTTCTCTCTCTCTCTCTCTCTCTCTCTCTCTCTCTCCCCTTCTCATTTTCTAAAAAAATGTGTTCATACACACAAAGTGTGTAAGCAAATGCTAATGTATAATTAACTTAACTGATTTGATTAACGAATACATGCATGGGACACCGCTCATTAATCGTGGATTGTAATGAATCGTGACACAGTTAATTGATTCTGAATCTCTAATTATGTTTGTATACGATTAGTATAAGAATTACTCAACACTTATAAACTTAATTGACCATTTATGTATTGAGGTGGGCATTATATAATGAAGATCATGGCAACGTTATGGAGTTAGTTTAGTGGCTTGTGCAGTGAAACCAACCCAAACAACATCAGAAATTGCGATTTGACAGTGATACTGTTTCAGTTGAATATTATTGCATATACAAAATGCCAACTATTTGTAGACATGCAACATGTAACAAAGATAAATAAATGACAAACCAGTTAATTGTTCATTGTTCAATGTTTAAAAAAATGGAACAAGATAACGATCATACAACTGTGTACTATATCTAATGAGAAATGTTAAGGAAACTTTTTTGATATACAAGGACGTATGTATGCAACGTGTTTTCATATTAGTTAATGCCACTAAATATTAATTAAGACTCACAAACATTGATGAAAGTGGGGTGAAACTTGGAGATTTTGCCTCATGGCCTACCCCAAGAGCGAGTCTGTTTTTGTTCACCTCCTAGCTCGAGGTAATTGTCATCCTTACCATCTAGAATCACGTTGGCAAGTGAGAGGTTTTAAATTTGATTCTTGCTAAATGCGAATTTAAACCACATTATTGCTAGCACATTGTGAGGCTAAGCCCACCCCCTCCCCATAGTTTAGATAATATTGATTGCTAAAAAAAAGAATCATGTTACGTGTATAAGAATTGAGACCCTCTCCAAATCTACCTAGGAATCCAGGTTGTTGAAGAGAGAGAGAGATCTAGGCCGTTCAAAAGCTTGGTTTGTGTGAGGTGTATTGGTGAAATGAGCTAATGGGGCCGTATGATTTAAATTGAGTGGATGGATTTCCGAATCTATTAGCTTTGGACAAAGAGATTCGGAGAGGATCTCAATTCCATATCTAAACACCAACCATAGTAAGCTTTTCTATTTAATTTAAAACTTATGAGAAACAATAATAATTGAATTAATTAAGCAAAGGAGCTTACCATTTTCACATTCTTTATTAATTATCATTAATTCATAACTGATAGCAATCATTATTTTCCCTTTCTGCTCTTCAAATCATTATTTCCCCTTCCCTTCTTCAATCTTCCCATAATTTGTCGCCCCCCTTTCTTTGAAGAGAGCATTAAAACTTTTGGGTTTGAGATGAGGGTTTAGAATGTTAAGAGGCTTGTCTGTGGCTGTGGCTGTCGTCGACCCGTCGGTTGGGTTGGGGACGGTGAGTTTTAACAACGAATACGGGTGGGTTGGTAATTGTCGTTGCAATCAATTACGAATTGAATCAATTTTTTGAATTGATGGGGTAATGATGAAAATATAAATGTTTAAGTTTTATGTTAATTCACTCAAAGTTAGTGATTGATGCGATCAAATGCTCTTGTAATATTATATGGCCATTAAAAACCATCATCGAAGACATCAAATGGCTGGCTATTTTTTGGACTCACTTTTTTAGAGAGGCAATTTTTTTTTGCAGATGCGATTACTAATACTGGGTTCTATTTCAGTAATTTTCATGCAATGGGTGGATCACTACCTTCCACGGCCAAAAAGACCTATTTATTTGAGGGTAATGTTAGAGAGACTAAATTTGTAGACTTAAATTCAAACTAAATGATATGTTACTAATAAGAAATAAGTATGTTAATCAAAATAATTCAATCATCAACATACATATTGTTTAATTTACCATTTATTTGATTGTCCAGAAACATTTTGTAATTGTAATCACTCTATTTAATATGTTGTTTTTTTCTCAAAAAAAACACGCGACAAAAATTTAAAGAAATGAGTTAACGGTTTTAGAACGAGAAAAAGGGACTCCCCAATAACCAAATAAAAAACAAACAAATATGGGATTCTAACGTGTGCCGCTCTTAAACAACTAAATATCATTTCATAACTCAAAAAACAAAAGATGCAGATTCAGATTCCACATCATTAACCGTTTTCACTAAGTAAAGAATTAAAAAGTCAAATAAATAACCATTAATTCGTGAGCATTAACTAAAAAGAAAGTTATAAAAAGTTGGCACAAGAGATTGACCGAAACGGTGCGTTTGGCAAAATTTACCCGCGTTCTGAGGCGATGGGGACAAACCGTTAGTAAAAGTCGACAGACCAGACAGTGGTCCAACGTTGACTGCGACCCAATTGGTTCAGTTGGTGCGCTCCACAAACCTCGGAGTTGGAGTCCATGATTATTTTTTGACTTTTCTACCGTTTGCTTCTCAAATCAACCCCCCTGCGCATTTTAGCACGGTGACACGTCATCAGCCGCGCAAAGTCGGAGGTCCTTGCTAAAGTGCGCGGGTGTAGTTGGTTCATTGGATTCAAAGAGTCAAAGCCCCCGCGATCAAGCCATCCCCCAACTCCGTATTTTTTGAAAACTTCCTCTTTAAGTCCCCTTTTTAGAGAGAGAGAGAGAGAGAGAGAGAGAGAGAGAGAGAGAGAGTGAATTTCGTAAGCCACAGAGATTAGAGAGAGAGAGAGAGAGAGTGAATTTCGTAAGCCACAGAGATTAGAGAGAGAGAGAGAGAGAGAGAGAGAGAGAGAGAGAGAGAGATTACAGAGAGGTTAGAGAGAGAGAAAGAGGAGGGAAAGCTGTGCGAGTGTGTTGAGTGGTACTTTTTGGAGCTGCAGGTTTTTGGAGTATTGTGTCGGGGGTGTCTGGTTCCGGGGAGTGTTTTAATGGGTTGGTTTTTAAATTTCTGAATTATTATAGTTTATTTGTTTCCTTAGTGAGAGAGGTCAAGAACAGGAAATCCTAAGATTCTAAGATCTTCTTTCTGTATATATACACACACATATAACCTCCACTTCTCCTCCCTCTCTCCTCCCCCCTCTCTCTCTAGCCCTTGTTCTTACTCTGTCTTGAGACAACCTAGAAGACAGGAACAAGCTTTTTGGTGTTGGAGATCAGGAGATCAGGAGATCACCAATCCTCAGCAAATCGACATGCGTAAGTGCTGTTTTTAACGTTTTGGTTCTCGTGTTCCGTTCTTTGATTTCTGTTGTCTGCCTGCTTCCGGGTTGCTTCGTGATTTTTATTTTCCGGTGTTGGGGCGATGGTTTTCCGAGAAAGTTAGGATTTGAAATGATGGCTTTTTCAATTTTTTAAATTTCTCTTTTATTTCCTGGAATTTACAAGTCTCTTTTCCCGATTGGTTACAATGGTTCTGTTCATCTCTCCGATTGGTTTTTTTTTTTCTTTTAAATTCTGTCTAACCTTTTTGTCTAATTTTATTTTTGATTTTTTTTGGGTGGCTTTCTGCAGAAGTTAACATGAGCTTTTCACATGACATGGATGATGAGTACGAGAAACTCATCCGGAGAATGAACCCACCAAGGTATATGCCAAATATACCTTAAATTCCTCAAAAGTTACTGCAATTATTTACCCTATCCCGTCTCTTCATCCGATGTTGTTTTGTCTCAGGGTTGTAATCGATAACGAAGCCTGCAAGAATGCAACGGTGATAAGGGTATGTCCTTCTTGCTATGTGTCTTTTTTGTGTTCTTATTGGTACGGAAGTTTTGGTGCTTAATCTGTTACTGTGGTTGCAGGTGGATAGTGCAAACAAACATGGAATACTTCTGGAAGTTGTACAAGTACTTACTGATCTCGACCTTATCGTCACGAAAGCTTACATATCTTCGGATGGTGGCTGGTTCATGGATGGTAAGAGTCCTTTGATTACGGGCTTTGTTATTGCTGTGAAAATCGTGTCCGTTTTTGCTCGATGTAGAAACTGATTCTGTGATTTGGCTTTGAAATCAGTTTTTAATGTCACTGATCAAGATGGAAACAAGGTTGCAGATGAGGAGGTTTTGGAGTATATTCATAAGGTAATTTGTGTTGATATTTGTTTCCGCTGTTTCTATGTGAAAAGATACTAATTACTCGCTTGATTTTCAGTCTCTTGGTCCGGAGGCACGCTTTGCATCTTCGATGAGATCTGTTGGTGTGAAACAATCAATGGACAGTACTGTAATTGAGCTCACTGGAAGCGACAGACCGGGATTACTCTCCGAAGTGAGCGCTGTCCTAACCAATCTCAAGTGCAATGTAGTGAGCGCGGAAGTCTGGACGCACAACACAAGGGCTGCATCTGTGATGCGCGTCACCGATGAGGAGACGGGATTGGCAATTACCGACTCTCAGAGGTTGGCTAGGATTAAGGAATTATTATGCAATGTGCTAAAAGGCAGCAACAAAACCAGAGGAGCAAGGACTGTTGTCTCTCACGCTGTTACGCACACTGATAGGAGGCTTCACCAAATGATGTTTGCAGATAGGGATTACGAACGAGTTGATGATGATGTCTTGGATGACAAGCAAAGACCGGATGTGAGTGTTGTTAATTTGCATGACAAAGACTACTCGGTGGTCACTATTCGGAGCAAAGACAGGCCAAAGCTTCTCTTCGACACGGTTTGCACTTTGACAGACATGCAATATGTGGTTTTTCATGCTAGTATTGATGCTGAGGGTCCGGAAGCTTATCAGGTTTGCGACTTTTGCTTTTTCAACTTGAATATGATCGTGTTTTTGGGACGTGCGGTGTGACTATCCTTAAGTAACTTGCCTAATTACTTTTTTTTGATTCGCGTGTAGGAATACTATATCAAACATGTAGATGGATCCCCTGTGAAATCAGATGCAGAGAGACAAAGAGTGATACAATGTCTCGAAGCGGCTATTGAGAGAAGAGTATCTGAGGTTAGTTGGACTATGTTATTGCAAAAACTTTTGCTTGTCTCAGTCTCTTTGGCTGCAAAGTACACATTTGAGATTATTAATATCTCCAATTCATGAGGAGTGAGAAATTTTGATTTTCCTATGTTGTAACCTAGTCATTGTAACCGTATAATTTCGAGTCAAATTGTAGTTTTAAATCCATGGACGTCGATCCTTTTGTCTCATTATGTTCCATTGCAGTCCTCTGTTTGATTCTGTTTCGTTTTTTAATTCGCTTTTCTTGAGAGGCTCCGTTGAATTATGGACAACTAATCTTGTTTCTTCCTTGTTCAGGACTTGAAGCTAGAACTCTGCACTACTGACAGAGTAGGGCTGCTATCTGATGTCACTCGGATCTTTCGAGAGAACAGCCTCACCGTAACAAGAGCAGAAGTTGCAACGAAAGCAGGCAAAGCCGTGAATACATTTTATGTTCGCGATGCATCAGGCTATCCGGTTGACTCCAAGACCATAGAGTCCATCCGGCAAGCAATCGGGCAGACTATACTCAAAGTAAAAGGCAACACTGAAGACGCAAAAACTGGTTCTGAGGAATCTCCAACAAGGTTCCTCTTTGGCGGTCTCTTCAAGTCCAGATCTTTCGTCAACTTCAAGCTGATCAGATCGTATCCTTGAGACATCGGTCAGATCTTGTACATAAGAACCCGTCTTAGTCGAAAACTTCACCAAATTAGACCGTTTTAGTGGTTTAATTATTCACTTGAGTTTAGGAAAACAAAAGCAGCCACTATTGAAGGAAAAGCCATAGAAGTGTGAAGTGCTTGTATATATCTCCCCTTTTCAGCTTCTGCGTTTAGCCTTCATTTGTTACTGTGATCCAACCTTGGGTTGGATCATGAAAGCAAGGAAGGATCGTCTGGTTTGTGTAATGTTCAGAGAAAGTCAGTTTTAGGGTTTTAAGCTTTGTACATAATATTTCTCTATTCAAAGTTTATGGTAGCTTTTGTATTTACCATCAACTTCCATTTAATTGAGTTTTTTTTTTATACTACCACTAATCTAATTACTCTAATTATGAAGAGAGAATTTTGAGTTTTAGTTCAAACAGACGGATACACGTAAAGAAATGTCTTAATTCACGTCAACTAAATTTTCTCTGGTTGTTGGCTAAGTTTTCATTCAAAGTTTGGTTTTGAGGGTGCCAAACATTGACCTATAAATTCCCAATTGGGCAGGGGAGAAGTTTGAATCTTATGGTAGCTTTTATATTTAGTAATTTACCATCAACTTCCATTTTATTGGTATTTGTTTTTATACTATCGCCAATCTAAATTACTCGATCTATAAATAGAGAATTTTAAATTTTGATGCAAAGGGACTAATACACTAACGTAAAAAACTGTTACTCACGTCAGCAACATTTTCTCTGGTTGGTGACAAAAGTTTTCATTCAAAGTTTGGTTTGAAGGGTGCCAAACATTGACCTCTGAATTCCCAATTGGACAGGAGTTTTCCAACTTAGTTTATGCATTCAATCATTATCAGACGACGACAGAAACTCATTCAAATTTGCGGGATTTGAATCTTTGGTGGTAAAACTTTCCAGACAATTCCAAGAAATTGGGCTAGAATTCAAGGAAACAGATTGGGACTTTCTTCACGTTTGCATTACGCATTGGTTTGAACTTGGAATTTTCGCAGTCCAATTTTTTTAACTTTCATTTTTCACCAAATGCTGAGCTGAGGAAGAAGGAAGCGTGTGATGAAAGCACAAAGCACCCCCGCCCCCCAAAAAGCCAAAATATATGGAAAAAAGAAAAAAAAGCAGGAGGAAACGCGCCATCTTTTGAAGTTTTGTAGGCTACTTTCTATGCTAATTTTAAAAATATTGTATAATTTTGGTCGTTGTCTTTGGGAAAAGGATCCTCGCACTAGAGATTCTAGGATCTTGCCATTGTGACAGTTCATTGTATATCGTGCGATCAATTTTCGTTAGATACTATTTATATTTAATTTTAAATTTTAAAATTTGAAATAATTTCTGATCGCACGATATACAATAAACAATCACGATCATGAAATTCTTAGATTTCCACAAAAAAAGAATTCGACGAGGATTCATTTCTGTTGTCATTGTGATAGGAGCCAACATTATTGGCTGGCGCGCAGTAATCATGCAGGGTGCAGCCACTTGGCTGATCAAGGAGAAATCCAGGCCTGATAAGTAATCTTGTTGACCAAAAAACATGGATAAGTAAAATGCAAAAGTAGAAGGATACTGGAGTTGAAGTGAGAGAGAGATTTTTCGGGGATTCTCTGTCATTTTATTATTTTTGGCAAAATTCCTGATAATATTACAATGAAGTTTTAACGAAAAATACTGTTTATTTTAACGAAAAATCACATTTTTTACATTAAAAAGTCATTCCTCGTACTATTTATTTTACCCTTTATTTTATCATTATCGTTAAAACTCAAAGTTTTCAAATATTTTTCATTAGTTTTCCTATATTACAAAGCATTATGATAAAAACGTGAAGTAATAAAGAGTTCAGAAAAAGTTCTATTTTGAGAGTCTTCTTAATACTCTCTTGGTATTTTATTAAGAAATGATGTATATAGTTGTGTTTGATTGTGGCCAATTTGTTTTTGTTGACTGCCTTTGGTTGTCATTGTCAATCTAATTCATGGTATGTAAGGTACTGCGTATTTACTTGATTGATTTTGGTTATACAATACATAATGTGAAAATGAGACAATACCATAAATTATAATTTTATTTTGAAACACAATTGACTCGCATTGTAGAAATAGTATATCTGGTTCAAGTATGCTAGTTTTTAATGAAAAAAATATATCCACAAGCCCTTGTAACATTTAGTACAAGAGTCTAGTTTGACCGTGCAACTCGGCCCAAACTACATGAAGGGAGCGGCTTGTATACTGGATTAAGAGAGTTGATATTACGTGCGACTGAACATATTAGCGAGTTACAAAATGATCATCGCTAGACTAATGTCAATAGAGTGAGCTAACGAGAGAAGCCCCTTTTTGAGAGCAATTTCTACCTAGGAGCTCTTAATAAAATCATATTTTGAGCTATGATTTGGATGAATTTGGGATCATGGGAAAGTAAATACACTTGCTTTCCAAAATATGCACACAATATGGAAGTCAGAACAAAGCATGCAAGTATTAAGTGCCATGCTGCATTCTGCAGCACAGCACTGCAATTATTCGAATTTCCTCTCCATGCTATATATGCTCCCCGTATTTAATTGACCAATGTGCTTCTCTGTTTCTTCAAGTCTAACACTCCCCTCCATTTCCTTTTTCTTTATATGTTTTAAACTCTGATATATTTCACATATATATATGCATCCTGCAAGACAAAGAAACACCAATTTTCAAAGAAACAGATGCCCTACTGCTTCTTCTGTCTTGTGCTTGGACCGGTCAACAGGCAACTCCACTAACATGTCGACTTTGTTTGCAAGTTGTTATCTCCCTTTAAAAAATATCAGTATCCACGTTGATTAATTTAAACCGGTACGATTTTTTTATGCACCGAATTTGAATTACTTTTGGATTAGTTTATGTATATTACAGTAAAATAATTATCCTGTAAAAAAATCGGATTTTTTATGACAGAAAAAGTCCATAAACCCTAGGTTAATTTGATCAGCTAGGTTGGCATGACAATCATCGTAAAATTATGACCATAAAAAACTAGATAAAATATGAATTTAACAGTGATTGCTTGAACCACAAATCGATGGTGAAATTCATCTGCAAACCTGGAGATATTATTTTAAATATTTTGTTAAAATAAAAATTAATAAAAATCCAGATCACACTACCCAATATGTTTTAAAATTCATTACAGTATCATGTGCCACTGAAATTTCTGGCACTGAAAACCATGAGCTTTTGAAGGTGTGCAGTTATTCCTCCTCACATGACAGAAAGTGGGCGTTGCATGATCTGGGCAAATTCCAAGTTTTCTTAGAACCAAAACAACCAAGCAAAACCTGCCCTCACATGAATGCCCCAGTCTCAGCTGACCTTTTCATATTTTATTACGTGCAGCATTCAACAATGCAGCAACTTTGGTGCTAATTCTGCACAACTGCACATGATGTCCCATTCTCTAGCAATATTTAGCGGATTTGGATCCCATCCGGACCCTAATTGTGGGAATAAGAATCATCATATCTTAGTCATTCATCGTATATCGTACGGTTAAAAATTATTTGAATTTTATTATTTAAAATTAAACATAAATAGTAACTAAAGAAAACTAATCGCTTAATATACGATGAACGGTTAGAATGTGAGGATCTCTAGGATCCCCATAAAGAGGATTCAAAGAGGATCTTCATCCACATTTAGCAACTAGTTGTGGGCCCTCACTAGAAATTAGATGGGCAAATCCTCGTCTGCCAAATGGCACAAACCCTAGTTTTTTTTTTTTTTATGTTTAAGGGTTCAAAAAGAGATGGAAGAGTGGCTCACTATTAATCAACATCGTGGATACACTCTATTTCTACATGAGTTAGTGATGAATTTCGTTCAAGTGCAAACACTGATATGAATACAACTAATAGATGGAGACCCATTTGTGCTCAATCAACGTGCTCGAGTAGCACGTTAAAGATTTCAGAGAAATAGAACAACAATCCACTACTAATCAACGCTTTCATCGTCCCTAACATGTATTAAACACTTAATAGCACACATGTAGAGTTTAGTCACAAAATTCTTCTTTATATTTAGCAGTGACTATTCGTTATGTAAAAATAGTACTCCCTTACTTTTTTAGAGACAAGTTTCGATGCGGGATTCTTACATTCTTTAATATCTTTTCTATTTTCTAAAGTTCAATGCCCTTGTCCATAATTATTGAGTCTACCGACACTTAGTCTCCATTATATTATAACAGATTAGCTCATTATTCATGAATGACAATTGTTGAACATAAAAAAAGTCCACCATAGCTGGTTAACGATAACCTTATAAGATGTGGCATGATTCATACCTAAATTAAATAATGCTTACGATCTCTTTCGAAGTTTTATATAGGGAGATCCAAATGACTTAGAAATAGAGGCCAGTAAAACACAATGGGGGATACTGCTGGTCCAGAGTTTCCTGGCTTCCAAACTTGTGCTCACAAAGATGACAACAATGTGTTCAGAAGGCATTTGAGCCGGCTGCAACGACGAGCTCCATGTCCTCTACAGCTGAACCCTAATAAAAATGCCTCTTCTGGTTGCAGTGGTATGCAAAACTCCGCGGCGAGCAGTTCAAATTCTTCTTCTTCTTCTTCGTTGAGTTCGTTCTATCAGAGCAAAGATCCCATTCCCCTACTTTCTCCTCTGGTGTTGTTGCCTTGATTGGTTCCAGAAAAAGTTGCTCAATTTTAGAAGGTTTATGTACTTTGGCAAAATGTTATCTCCTATATGATATATATATATATATATGGCTTTGTAAATGGGAAATGTTATTGGCACTCCAAAAATCTCATTCTACACTTGTCACAAGTGCATTTTTCTTTCCTAATATAGAAAGTTTGAAGTGTAGAATGAGATTTTTGGAGTGCTAATAACAATTCCCTTGTAAATTTCGGTACATTTTATATCTACGGTAATGTGGGAACGATTTCACCATCCACATATGAGAATGCAATGTGTTGGGAAAAGCGAAGCATAACAAATCAGACTTCTAGGAATTTTGTTGTTAACTTGTTGATGCGTGCTATATTAACTAAATTATGATCTGAAGAAAAAGATTTGTAGTTTATTAATTAAGAGTAGTTTTTTGTTCGCGATTAGAGTGTTGGTTTCAAGCCACACCTTCTCTAAATATCGATTTTACAAAGAGAAAATTTAAGTCGTGATTAAGAAATCAAAATATAGTTCATGTGGAAATTCGAGAAGCCCTATTGTTCTATGAATTTGCAATTTGAAAACACAAAAATATAATATATATATATATATATATGCAAATAGGCCCAACTCTAGAGTGTTGTAACTTATAAGCCCAATGTTGTTGCAATAGGGGCTTTGAGAACTCAAATATATTGGTCTCTGTCCACATCATTACAATATTCATAAGGCACACACTGTATCATATTTTAACTGTCAAATATGTATCAGTATTGAGTGAATACTTAACCTTTTTTTTTTTTTTTTTTTTTTTTTTGAAAATCAACGGCAGAGTTTTATTCAAAGAGCAAAAAGGCCGAAGAGAGAAACACGTAAAGGGATCAGTTACACAAAAGAGAGACCCTCCTCAAGCAAAAGATCAATTTAGAGATCAAAAACCAATAACGAAAATCATTACAAATACGTGATGTGCGCACAAAATGGTACTTCATTCGCTACCATAATAGTACCCTCCCACAACTCTAACTCTTGGATCTTCACACTTGCAGCTTCTAATATGATCTAAATTAGGTTACAACTTCTGATATGGTCTAAATTGTGTTACCAATCTAAGGGTTGGGTCTTTTTGCATTGTTATTGATCAAATCTAAAGCCTTTGATCACACAAGGATATACCACAAAACCACGCATCCAAACCGCAGTCAAAAGTTAAAACAACGAGAAGTTTTTCAATATGATCGGTATACGGAGTGGTACATTACGTGTTACTCTACAAATGATAGGATATGTGTGTTAAAAAGTTAATAACTTAAAAAATAAAATTTTTCGCCAATTAAACAAAAACATATGGTATATTCTCTGTATTTCGGTCATAATAATATTTTTTCCAAAACAATAAATCCCCGGATGCTAAAATTTACCGTTAAACTTGTAGAAAATCACAGACCAATCATCTTATTGCCTACGACTCGTCAACTACAAATTGTGATGTGGGTTCGTCCGCGACGCTCAATACCTCACGGCTGACGTAACTTAACAACAGTCGGCACATCTTTCATTATTTCAACGTTTTAATTTAATTTATTATCTACTTTTATTTATTTAATTTTTTTCCATTTCTGTTTCGACTGTTCTACTTTTTGGTGCATTACGTTTGGTGCCAAAACGTTTTTGGGTTTCAATTTTCAAAACCCTCGCGAAATATTGACCTCGCCAATCCTCGTTAATCTTCCTCTGGAAGCTCTCTCTCTCTCTCTCTCTCAACATCGCTGCCTGCTGGCTTCGTCTTCGTCTTCGTCTTCGTCTTCGTCTACGAAGAGTTAGGGTTTTCCCCCTTTTCTTTTCCTTGAAAGGTCAGGTTTGATCTTCTGTATATTTTGTGAAGTTTTCATTTTTCGAGTATGATTCTTTCAATTCATCTGTTTTGGTTGTGTTTACTGGTGGATTGATCGGTTTCTGCTAATGGGTTTTATTCAATTATGGTTATCCGAGTGTTTTTAATTCAAGTTAGGGTTAAATCGGTATCCAATTCTCTTCGGCTGTCTTTAAGTTATTGAAATTTGATTTCTTAAGTTAGGGTTTCTAGTAATTGTTGCTGGAATTTAATTCGGGTGGTGTTGCTTTGATTGGGTGTTCGAGAATCCATTGATGTTCGTCACCTGTAATATATTGGGTTTGGCTGAATATAAACTTTAACAGGTTTTTTGGTGAGGAATTTATGTATTTCGAAATTACGCGTTTAGCATGTGTATGGGTTAAAGACTAATGTTTGTTATTGTGAACCAATTTCATTATAATTACAGACACAAACACGAACACATGCTAGAAGCAATATGTAGGGTATGCCAATAATGATATCTATGTACTCTATATCAATACTGGCATGCAAACTTAAACTACAAGATTATTACCGTTGTACATTAGGATTTTTCCATTCCGTGTTATGCTTTTGCAGTTCAGGTTCATTTACGGACTTGTATGAGTTGATTTGTATATATATATATATTTTGGATTACTTTATTGTCTCTAGAGGCCGAAATATCTGTGGTGAGAACTCAACTTTCTGTTGTGTTTATTGATATATGCATTAATTTGATGCAGAACTAGATGAGAAGGAGAGGGCCATCAAGAGAATTTTCTGAACTTAGAAGTTGTTCTGGGAAGAAAACTGTTGAAAGTTGCAAGGCTAAAAGGGATGCTGATAAATTTGTGTTCATTGATCTTGAGTGTGAAGATGTCATCGACATCGATTATCTTGAGTCTTTGCAGGCAAAGTCACGAGGTTCCAGTACATTGAGAAAAGACAGAGAATTTAAGTCTAGTAGTTTCATATATATAGATGATGATGAAGATAATATTGCAAGTCCTGTAATCACTGTTGAGGATGTTGGGGACCTTGATAGTGATGCCACCTCAAGCAAAAGTTCTTTTCTTGGTTCTAGGAAGAGTTCTGTAACCTCAGATGGTGATGAATGTCGGGGTGTCCAGGAAAAGGTTTCTCCAGTAAAGGGGTCAAGGTGCAAGCAAACCCACTCTGGTGGAGCTCCTAGCAGGAATTGTTATGGTTTCGGTTTTGAATCTGAGAGTTGTTCATCTGATAGTGATTATTCTGATTGCGAGCTAATAGAAGATTCTTATGGGAAGCTTCATCAACATTGGGAAAAAGTTTCCCAAAAGAGAAAACATGTTGTTCATAATGGCCAGTCTGGTTCAGATGGTCAATTTAGTGGATCTGGATCTCATAGTGAAACCCATGCTAATGCTGAAGCAGAGAATAGGGCAGCACCTGGAGATGTCCCTGTTTGTTCAAGTTCAAAAAATGGAAATTATGAAAAGGAAAACCTTCCAGACTTTATGGGTACTCATGATGGCAACACTGAGGGTAGTTCTTTGGATCCCCAAATGGATGGTCCTTTTGTTGAATCCAATCAGAATGCCGCTAAAGAAGATCCTCTTATTTATGAGTGGCAGGGTTTCCAAACTGATGGCATGGCTGGTTTATGGAATGAAGGAGAACAAACTCCTGAAGAGCATCCCTTGTCATCAGAACTAGGCGGTAAACGACCTAAACATCCAGGGACTTGTTTTATGGATAACGGGCAATTTGGGGGTGAAACCAATGATGATCAAAGAAAAGCTACTGTTTTGAATAAGGAAGAATCTGTTGGCAAGAACCAACTTTGTGATGAAATGCCTAGTGACAACGATAGAGTTGAACGAAGGGGCAAGGTTGATGAATTTCATGATGCTCCTTCTAGTTCTGAGGAAAAAGATAATGCAGTTTCTGGTCAACAATTTGATGAAATGCAGATGGATAGTGGGCGTGCTCCTTCCGAAGACAAACTTGGCGCTGTTCATAAAAAAACTTATTCCCAGGATAAAGCTAGTGCTAACTTTGAGGAAGTATCTTTGGGCAACACCTCATGTCAGGGAACTAGTTATCAGGGGGGATTTGATTCAGCAAGAGGGAAAGAATCATGTGATTTGAGGGATCGGTTACCTGCCGAGGATGGCTATGTGAGTCCTGTTCAAAGAGATACAGCCATTGTTGGAAGTGATATAATCACTGATCGAGAAAAGCACAAGGAGACTGCTGAATACAAGCGAGCAATAGAAGAAGAAATGGAATCCAGGAAGCGAGTCTTACAAATTCAGGTTTTCAACATGTGTACATTACCTTTTTTGTTTTACATTTTCAGCAAAGTAAATGTTATATTTATTTATTGTGGTCTACATTAGGCACATTGGGACTATAGGCTACACAACAAGAGTCATTATGATCCCTTCTTCACCACTTGGGCTTTGTGCTATTTATTTTTTATTTATGGAGTTCATAGTATGATTTGTTACAGGATTTTTTGCAAGCTCTGATCAATAATTTAAAATATGTCATATGCACGATATTATACATGCTCATTAATCTCAGTTTGGTGCCCTATCTTTTATTTGTTATACCCTCTGTCAAAAATTCTGTATCTTTTTTTTAATAGTCCATGCATACACTTCTGTAACTTCTAGTCTTTGTTCATTTCAATGGCTTGGTTAGGTAGAAGTTGAACTTGAAAGGTGTTCTGTAGCTTGTAGGTGACCACTTGACCTGACATCAAGTGTACTTTAATTTTTTCAGGCAGAAGAGGCACAAAGATTACGGAAAAGGAGAAAGGCAGAAAGCATGCGTTTATTGGATATGCAGAGAAGGCAAAAGCAACGTGTGGAAGAAGTAAGAGAGACGCAAAAGAAGGTCTGGATTCAAGTATTCAATATTTATCGCATCTTATTTTTTACTCTGAATGTTGCTTCTCATCCTCTCTTGACTCCCTCCCTTCCTCTCCCCTCCCCGTACAACAGTTCTCAACTTATTTACTTTCAAGTTTAAAAGACAATCTGTTTGGTTTTAAGATCAAGTTCAATTGATTGTATATCACTGACTTGTTTTTTTTTTTTTTTTTTTAATTTTTTATTTATATCACTGACTTGTTAAGTGTGTCATATTTAGGATGAAGAAAATTTAAATTTGAAAGACCAACTTCGTGCTGAAGTAAGGAAGGAGCTTAAAAGATTGGAATTGACATGCATAGATATGGCTTCTTTGCTTCGTGGCTTAGGCATACAAGTGGGGGCTGATTTCCGTCCTTTGCCCAATGAGGTAAGTTAAAATAAGTTATTGAAGATGATTTAGATTCCTTTGTAGTTTATGGTTCGATGGGTTCAAATTTGATGAACACTATCTTAATGGAAATTTCAGGTGCATGCAGCGTATAAACGGGCACTGCTCAAATTTCACCCAGACCGGGCATCAAGAAGTGACATACGCCAGCAAGTTGAAGCTGAGGAGAAGTTTAAGCTTATATCACGCATGAAGGAAAAACTTCTACCGACTTCATGTTACTGAATACATAGTTGTAAATTTTCTTCAAAATTGATCAATTTTCCAATGGCAACAGATTAGGGTTTTTTTTGGCTCCTGCCGCAAGGTTTCTGATTCCTCGTTTTGTATCAGTTGTCATTTTTTTTTCAACCTGATTTTAGCAGGTAACGAAGATCTATATTGTAAATCAGTTGTAGTTTCTTGTAGGTGGCCGGAGAAACGATTGTTTCAAATGTGGAAATACAAGTACCTCTGCTTTTGTAATGCCATTTGGCCCCGAGAGGTTTTTCTGGGCAAGAATTTTTAGTAACTGCTTTCTGTTTCTGAATTCTGAGGACTGCGGGGGCGTGTACTTTTCCAATCATTCTTCTATGTACGATATAGGGCAGGGCAGGGGCAGGGGAAAGAAAGGCAGCCAAGGAGGGAACCCCTACGTAGAAGAACAACGGTTCGCTGACCTTTTAAGGTCTTAACATTTCGCCCGGAAGAATTTTAGCACATTACAACAAGTGCTGGATTTATTTGCAGTTCTTGTCTTCAGAGCTCATTCACACTGGGTGTAGGATCACTTGAACTCCATGTTGCGGGCAAACTGTCAGAAACTGAATGGGAGAGTGCACATAACCCGGGGAAAGAGTGAAACTGTAGCGTTGCAGAATCATCGACAAAGCAATCTTTGCTCCAATGACTGCGAAGTTCATGCTCACACAAGTTCGAGGTCCCATTCCAAAGGGCATGAATGCGACTGCGTTGTTGTTAGTAGCTTTCGCAACCCCTTCTGAGAATCTCTCCGGTTTGAAAAGTTGCACGTCTTTTCCCCAATATTTAGGTTCATGGTGAAGTGCCAGATTTGTGACGTGCAACTCAACATTAGCTGGAACAACGACCTGTCCTAGTCTAACTTCCTTTAGAGATTCCCTAGTAAGGGACACAACAGGAGGATATAACCTTAGAGACTCATTGATGATCATACCCATCTGCATGCATCAATAAATATAAAAATCAAAGTTTGATAACGCATCGATCGAGAAGTACATAAATTTTTAATGTGCTTAGTAAGCCCTTGGGATTGATCTTCTTACCGTTTTTAGTTTGTTGAGGCCATCTGAGTCTGGAGTTTCATCTTTACCAAACAATTCTAGCACCTTCTTTCTAGCATCCTCTTGCCAATCTGTATGAAGAGCCAGAAGAAAGACGGTCCAAGCGAGCAAAGAGTTAGTGGTTTCTTGTCCAGCAAAGTAAAACGTCTTGCACTCGTCGACTAAATCGTCCACTGAAATCCGCTGCTTCTCGTTGGCATCATGATGAGCCTTTAAAAGGATTCCAAGATAATCACTTCCAAAACCGTCTGCTTCTCCAGTCATTGCCGTCTTTTCTCTTTTCCGAACAATCTCTGTTATGATGTCGTGTATTCCCTTCTCGAGCTTCTCTGATTTTATCTCATCACTGGTTTTATAGAACATACTGCAAGTTTGAATCACAGACTAATTAGACATATGAAGTGACAATGACACATAATTGACACACCTAGTTGCATAGAGTTAATTTATTAATGTACAACGTACATCATAAGAATTCTTTAATATTCAGGTGACCTTGTTCTTTACTATTATTTTACATAATGATCAGTTCAAAGAAATCTACAGATAAAAGGAACATGGCATTGGTAAGAAAGTACCTGATGCCAGGGAGCCTGAGTTTGAAAGTATTTCTGAATATTAAGGAGGTTAACTCCCTCAAGATTTCAAAAATGTCCCTTCCTTCTAAGAAGCTGCTGCCAAATGCTGTCCTAGAAATCACTTCTGAGGTGAAAAACCTAAATTCTTCATTCACCTCAATCTCCTTGCCTTCATAAGTTTTCCACCTTTGTACCATTGTCTCAGAACTCTACAGTAATAATACCAACATGCAATTAGATAATTTACGTTAAACGTATGAATTTTCTATTTTTTTTTGGTCGAGAACGTATGATTTTCTTATAAACAATTGATCCATTGCAAGAAGTTAATTACTTTTAAGCTTTCTCCATGAAAGGCAAGATGCGCCAACTTTCTTAGTTTCACCCACTTTTCACCTTCTGCCATCGAAATGCTGTCTCCTAATAGCTTCTTGACATAGCCTTGAGTTGGGACCTTTGTTTCCGACAGTTTCTATCTTTGTTGTTTAGTACCTCTTTGCACAACTCGGGTTCCGCAATGATCATTTGTGGTTGAACACCATACCACTGAAGAAAATTCTTCCCTGTTGCAATAAAATGACCAAATTTAATCATATATTTGAACATAGAAATATATACATAAATATATATGTGTGTGTGTGTGTGTGTGTGTGTGTGTGTGTGCATGCATAGTTAATGAAGAGTTTGTTACCAAAGAACTTGCTCCATGCATGAATATGAGGTTGTACTGCAGAGAATATGTCATGGGTATAAACTTCTAGGCCTGCCCATCGTTTCCCTTTTCATGCTGAATATTTCTTTGGTGTTTCCATGGATAAATTTGTACGAAGGGCCATGGACTCCCTGGGCAGCCATCCGATTCTGTATGCGATTTGGAGTCCACCATAGTTTCTGAAAGTTTTTTATGAGAGCTAAAAGAATTACTAGGAACAGACACAGAAAGCTTGAAGTAGTAATTACAGGCATTTCGAATCCCAACCAACTCATTCTCCAATTTTTTTTTCTTTTTGGTATGTAAGTTTGAACACACCTCTCGACCACTCTCAATAGTTTGATTTTCAGCCTCCACTCTCACTAACTGAATAACAGAGCTGGAATGGGTGATATAAAACGTACAACATACATTCCTGTATATAGGGTGCTTAACAACACTAGAGCCTTGCACTAAGTTCATGACATGGACGAAGAAAATCAAACAAGGCTGCGCAGGACAAGTTAAACATACCAGCTGACAGCTGACCATTCAATGGTTTTACCATATTTTTAACCCATCCAAGATGCAGCGTTATATTCTATTTTGTGAATTTATTTCACATTACACGTTCACTACATTGTTTGTCAGTTTCATCCTTAAATGATGATGTAGCGTTTAATGGATTTTTAATTTTCAAGTCACCATCTAACTTGTAGATATCAATAATCTAGCAAGGTAAAACATGACAAATGGATAAATCCAAGCAATAACAACTGACAGAAGGAATTTGTTCTGATTCATCGTTAGCCTACGTTAACAATATCAAAAAAGATTACAAATGAGCTTAACTCATAGAAACTCAAATCCCACATACACCCGATCGAGTCACTCTCACACAGACTGTCACATTTTGGCCCTCACCACATCCTGAGTTCGACTCCATTGTAGAACGATATTGTCCTTTTTGGGCCCCAACCACTCCCTCACGGTTTTGTTTCTGGGAACTCACACGAGAACTTCTTAGTGGGTCACTCGTCCTGGGATTGCTCTCGCGTGAACTCGCTTAACTTCGGAGTTCTTACGGAACCCGAAGCCAGTGAGCTCCCAAAAGGTCTTGTGCTAGGTAGAGATGAGAATATACATATAAGACTTACATGATCCTCACTTCTGGGCAATGTGGGATCTTACAATCCACTCCCCTTAAGGGCCCGATGTCCTCGTCGGCACACTTTCGGCCAAAGATTGGCTCTGATACCAATTTGTCACATCTCAACCCGGACCCCCACCCCATCCTGAGCTCGACTCCACCGTAACACGATATTGTCTGCTTTGGGCCCCTACCTCGACTCTACCGTAGCACGATATTGTCTGCTTTGGGCCCCTACCACGCCCTCACGGTTTTGTTTCTAGGAATTCACACGAGAACTTCCCAGTGGATCACTTCTCCTGGGATTGCTCTTGCGCGAACTCGCTTAACTTCGGAGTTCTTACGGAACCCGAAGCCAACGAGCTCTCAAAAGACCTCGTGCTAGGTAGAGATGTGAATATACATATGAAGCTTATAGGATCCTCAACCCTGAACGATGTGGGATCTTACACAGACCATCCAAGAAAGCTAATACAAATGTACCAAGGGTGAGACACCCACATACGATTTTTCTCCTCACATTGCTCTCAGATCTCTCTCTTCCTCAAATGGCGCTCTCGGTGCATTAAGAAAAATAGCTATCCAATTGAAGTGCACTCAATGCACTTCAAAAAGACACGGCTTAAAAGAGCCCAAAGATTTATGTAACATGGCCTAGTAAAAGCCACAAAACGTGAACATTTCAATTAGAGCCCAAATTCAACATCGTGCTTATTGCAGTACTAAATTTATAATTATGCGAAGAAAGGGGACATAAAAAGACTTCCTACAATACATTGGTGTATGGAATGCACTAGGCGTTCAATCAATGTACTTACACCAGTCTGTTGTAGTATTTTCGCAGAAAAAAGTCATGAACTACACTAGTTTCAGGAAAAACAAACGCAAAGTGCTGATTGTCTGGTATAAAAGAGTAGCTGTAGTTTCTGTGCTTCATAGCTCACAGTGCGTGTAGAATAACTTGAATTCCATGTTGTGGACGAATTGAAAGATAATCACAGGGTGAGTGGACGTAACCCGGGGAAAGGGTAAAGCGGTAGCGTTGTAGAATCATCGACAGAACAATCTTTGCTTCATTGGCCGCAAAGTTTAAACCAACACAACTTCGAGGTCCCATTCCAAAGGGTAAAAATGCGGGTATATTATCAATGGTAGATTTAGAAACACCTTCCGAGAATCGATTTGGTTTAAAAAGTTGCGCATCTTGCCCCCAGAATTCAGTCTCATGGTGAAGTGCTAGACATGGGATGATCAATTCAACATTAGCAGGAACAATATACTTTCCCAGTTTAACTTCCCTTTTAACTCTCCTATCAATGTTAAGAACAGGAGGATATAACCTCAGAGCCTCATTGATGATCATACTCATCTGCATGAAAATAAAGATTTTTTTTAATCCATTTTTAACACTTGGACAAGCGGTAGATAGGGTGAGTTGTTGAGTTTCTTACTGTTTTTAGCTTGGCAATGTCATCGTGAGTCGGATTTTGTTTTCCGAATAATTGTAGGACTTCCTTTCTTGCTTTCACTTGCCAATCTGTATGAAGTGCCAGGAGAAAGACAATCCAAGCAAGCACACCATTAGTGGTTTCTTGTCCGGCAAAGTAAAACGTCTTGCACTCATTAACCAAATCATCCACCCAAATCTTCTGGCTATCATTGGTATCTAGATGAGCCTTTACAAGTAATCCAAGATAATCACTCCCAAAGTTTTCTTCGCCCGCCATTGCCTTCTTTTCTCTTTTCTTAATAATCTCTGTTATGGAATCGCGCATTGCTTTGTCAAACTTCTCTGACTCAATCTCATCTTGTGTTTTAAAAAATTTACTGCAAGACGTTTAGTGTGACTATGCATACATAAGAAGTGACAACAGAATACGCAATATTGAGTGATACTACAAACATAGATAAGATGAAAACCTGATGCCTGGAAACCTGACTGTTAAAGAATTTTTGACTAATAAAGATGATAACTTCGTCAAATTGTCAAAAAAGTTCTTTCCTTCTACGTAACTGCTGCCAAATGCCGTCCTGGAAATCACTTCTGAAGTGAACAACCTAAATTGTTCATAAACTTCAATCTCTTTTCCTTCATGATTTTTCCACTCTTCTAACATCATCTCGGCACTAGCTATCATTGCTGGGATCATACTCTAGTAAAAAGATACCATCTTTCTATTACAAAATTTGTCTTCAATTTATGACACCACCTCAACTATATAATTCTTTGAGATACGACGAACTTACTTTTAAGCTTCCTCCATGAAAGGCATGGTTGGCCAGCTTTTTCAGTTTCCCCCATTTCCCCCCCTCAGTTGTACTTGTCCCCATGCTATCTCCTACTAGCTTCTTGACAAAGCCTTGGAGCTTCCTTTTTGGATAAGCTCCATCTTTGTTATGTAGTATCTCCTTGCACAACTCGGGTTCCATAACGACCAACTGAGCTTGAGAACCATGCCATTGAAGATAAATCTTCCCTGCAATCGATTATAGAGATGACCAAATTTAGTTTGCAACTAAACGATTTAGAAAGTGTGTTAAGAAAAAGATTCAGAAAACATAGTCAATGAAGAGCTTGTGAATACCATATATCTTGGTCCATGTGTGAATATGAGGTTGAACTGCAGAAAATACGTTCACAGATAAGTCTCCGGGCCTGCCCATAGTTTCCATTTTCATGCTCATGATTTCTTTGGTGTTTCCATGGAAAAATCTGTAAGAAGGACCCTTGATTCCCTGAAAAGCCATACGTTTCTGTATCCGAGTTGGAGTCCACCATAGTTTGTGAAAGGCCTTGATGAGAGCTAAGAGAATGAACAGACACAGAATGCTAGAAAAAATGACTACTGGACCCAAACAACTCATTTTTCGGTAAGTTTTTCTCTCCAGTTGTAGCTTTGAACTCATACTTATTTATTCTCGAATCAATTTTGGATAACAAAGTTAAAAAAATCATATCTTATGTTCTTCTTGGATGCTTCTTTTCGGCAACAAAGTTAAAATCATATATCCTTTTTCCTGGCTTCGCTGCCATTGAGATGCCATATTCATATACCGCCAAATGTTCTCACTGCAGGCCGCCCGGAGATGCCAAATAGGACTTGGTTGTGTTTCTCTTGCTTTGTTTGGCGTAACTTTTGTCTTTGTTATTTTTCACTTGACTTTTTTGATTTAGTTGTGCCGTTAGGTTTCGATTTGGTTCGGCTATTATAAAAATGTTACATATTTCACAAAGAAGTCTCCGTATCTGTCACTACAGTTGGCTACAAAAATTTCCAAACAAAACCATGATTGCGCTGCATCTCTTGGACAACTTTGTAATGAACATAAGCACAATCCTTCATGCCGTGGGAATGATATACAAAAACTGAAAACAATATCAAAAGGGGGAGAAAATTGTACAAAGATAAATTTATAACAATTCACACGGTAAATAAAACGAATACAGCATGTAGTAAAAATAAATGAATACATGAATGGAATCAACTTAAATAGGTTCTCATACTAATGCAACTTTATTGGAAGCTCTGGTTTTCACTGTTCACAGTGGGCGTAGTATCACTGGAACTCCATGTTGTGGGCGAACTGTCAGAAACTGAATGGGTGAGTTTACGTAACCCGGGGAAAGGGTGAAATGGTAGCGCTGCAGAATCATTGACAGAGTAATCTTTGCTTCAATAAGTGCGAAGTTCATGCCCACACAAGTTCGAGGTCACATTCCAAAGGGTATGAACCAACTCATTTTCGTTACCTTTTGCTTCTTTTTTGCTGTACCTCCCAACCTACTGACTCCCTCCCCAAGTGAAGTTTTCCTGCTGCTTACTTATTATTGATCAAGTGGGAGATTTTTGGTAAACCATCGTGACACGTTCAAGATGCGACTCTTGTCCATAGATATCCACATTATCCAGATTGTATTAGCTTCCAAAGGGAAATGATCACCACGCAGATTGGCTAATTTGTTAAATATTCTATGGTTGCTCACGTCTGCAATTAGATTGGAGCAAGACAGAGTAGATCGTACGATTTATTGTACAGAAAATGGCATCCTGTTTCTTGAACCATTCCTACTCTACGGATAAAACAGCTGCGTATAGTGAGTAGAAGATTGCTGAAACCAATGACACTGTTATTCAACTTAACTACTAAGCATTTCATAATGTAGTCTTCGCGTATGAGAGAAAATAAAAAACAAGCTGCAGAACTGCAAGAACAGGAACTAATATGGTCTTCACAGTTCACAGTGCGTGTAGCATTATTTGAACTCCGTGTTGTGGACGGACTGTAATGAATACAGAGGGCGAGTGAGTATAGGTCGGGGAAAGAGTGAATGTGTAGCGTTGTAGAATCATTGAAAGGGCAATCTTTGCTTCAGTGGTGGCAAAGTTTGAGCCTGCACAAACTCGAGGTCCCATTCCAAAGGGTAAGAATGCGGCGATGTTATCATTAGTAGCTTTAGCAACTCCTTCTGAGAACCGCTCTGGTTTGAAAAGTTGCACGTCCTGTCCCCACAGCTGAGGATCATAGTGAAGTGGTGAAATTGGGATCATCAAGTGGAGGTTAGCAGGAAGAACAAGCCTTCCCAGCCTAGTTTCCTTGTCAACTTTCCTATCGACAACGGAAAGAACAGGAGGATACAACCTCAGAGACTCGTTCACGATCATAGTCATCTGCACTCATGAAAATGAAGAAATCAGGATTTGAAACTTAAATTAAGCATTTCTGCACTTAGAAAAGCAATTCATTGAATTCTTGACTTTCTTACAGTTTTGAGATTGGAAATGCCATTGGGATCTGGAGTTCGTTTGCCGATAAATTGCTGGACCTCCTTTCTTGCTTTCTCCTGCCATTCCGGATGGAGTGCCAAAAGAAAGACTGTCCAAGCTAGCATTGTGCCAGTACTTTCGTGTCCAGCCAAGTAAAATGTTTTGCACTCGTCAACCAAATCTTCCATTGAAATCCTTTGGTTGTCATTGGTATCGTGATGAGCCTTTAAAAGTTGTCCAAGGAAATCACTCCCAAATTTGTTTGCTTCTCGATTTATTGGGTTCCTTTCTCTTCTTTTAATAATCTCCATTACGGAGTCCCTTATTCCTTTCTCAAGCTTCTGAAATTCAATCTCACTGCTGCTTTTAACAAACTTCCTGCAATATTGATTTACTAAACGTTACCCAATGCCAGGAAATATTTTTTATTTTCACTAGTAATGAGGATTGAGGTCCCGGTAAAAGGAAGTCACCTGATGCCAGGAAACCCGGGTTTGAATGAACTTGAAAATGATAAGGCAGATGACTTCAATAACATGTCAAAAATGTTCTTCCCTTCTACGTAGCTGCTACCAAAAGCTGTCCTTGAAATCACTTCTGAAGTTAACAACCGAAATTCTTCAAACACCTCAACCTCCTCGCCTTCATGAATTTTCCACCTTTCTAGCATTGTCTCAGTACTAGCTATCATCTCCGAATGCATACTCTAGTGAAACAATAGCAATATGCAATAAACAGATCCCTTCAATAAATATAATTAACACAAGTCTTATAAGTTATAAACTTACTTTTAAGCTCTCTCCATTGAAGGCATGGTTGGCCAGCTTTCGCAGTTTCGACCATTTTTCACCATCATTTGTTGTCACGAGACCATCTCCTAACAGCTTCTCTACACTGCCTAGGGCCTTGCTTTTCTGATAAGCTCCATTTTTGTTCATCAGTATCTCTTTGCACAGTTCAGTTTCCGTAACGACCAACCGAGGTTGATGACCATACCAGTAGAGAAAATTCTTCCCTAACATTACAGAAAACGACCAAAATTAATCTCGGAACAAGATTTAAAAAGAAAACTGAAGTCAGTTAAAGAGTTCGTTACCATATATCTTGGTCCATGAGTGCATCTGAGGTAGAACAATGGAAAATACATCATGTGACAAACTTTTGGGCCTGCTCATGGCTTCCTTTCTCATGCTGGCAACTTCTTTGTTGTTTCCGTGGATAAATCTGTAAGACGGGCCTTTGATTCCCTGCGAGGTCATCCGATTCTGAACTCGAATCGGAATCCACCATAGTTTGTAAAACTCCTTGATGAGAACCAAGAGAAGCAAAAACAGACACAGAGAGATTGAAAGAATGACGTTTGGATCTCCAAACCAACTCATGATTAGTCTTATTTCTGAACCTACATTCTGAGCTTTTCGACACACTCCACCATTTAAGTATTTTGCTCAGTCCTCTTAATATAATTATTAAATTGGATACATGTGGCAGTTGTTAAATTTCTGGTAGAGAGGCCATGGGTCCACTCCAATGTTGTCCTTATTTGATCATCTGCTCAATCCGTCAGGTGTGAGATTTTAACACAGAAGACCTCGATATTAGTTAGAGTGAGGTAATTCTATTTAAAGGGCTTGTTCTCAAGCCTTCTGGCAGATGTGGGACAGAGGAATTCTAACACTTCCCTGCACGTGAGGCTCCATTTTATGGGTCACACGTGAAGTTCCACACATCTGCAACCATGTGGAGCCAAGCTGAGACTCACCCGTTCGCGTGGGGCCAATGGGAACCCACCCATTCACGTGGCATCTCTTGCCTCTTGGCTTACATGGAGCCAAGTCGGGGCTCACCTGTTCATGCAGGGTCAAAGGGGACCCATCCGTTCACGTGGATGTACGGGCCTGTCCCTTTGCTCTGATACTAGATTAAATTTCAAGTATACGACTGTAATTATTATAACTTTAAAATGATCTTCTGTTTATAACTGTTGGATAAAAATTCAACGGTCCACAATCCTTAGTCATAAGAATCCTCTCCTTGGGCTCAGTAGAGGATCCAAATCTATTATATCATAAACCAGCTGTCATTACTGACCACTTTACCTAATCGTCATGGTGACTTAATGAAAATCAGAGTGGCATTCGTGAATCAGTTCAAAGATAAATGCTGTATAGACTTTATTAAAGTAAAATTCTATTCTTTGTAATCTTATAATGCTGTATAGACTTTATTAAAGTAAAATTCTTTATAGATTCTTTCTAATCTTATAATGTTGTATAGACTTTATTAAAGTAAAATTCTTTATAGGTTCTTTGTAATCTAATAATTTTATGTTAATCTTGATTCTAACATTATAAAATATTATACAAAATATATAAGATGACAGATAATACATAGCAAATCTCACTTTTAAGTTACCTTAGCATTTCTCACCGTTCAAAACATAATATTAGAGTTACAAATCCTAACAGATATGAAATCAGAAATCATGGCACCATTTGTCAACTTTGGCTGCTCACCATTAATGTGCAGATCACTTCTTAGTATTGTGTTTGGAGGATTTGGTTCTTGAGCTAATGGAGAGGATCATCCTCATCAATCATTGTGGATCGTTGGATTTTTATCCAATGGTTACAATCATTATAATTTTAAAGGGATCTCCTGTTTGTAGCTGTTGGATAAAAATTCAACCGTTCACGATGATTGATGAGGAGGATCCTCTCCATTAGCTCAGGAGAGGATCCAAACCCAAGTGTTTGGAAGGCAGATTTTCTGCACTCCTATTTGGGTGTTATTTTTATTCCTTTCTATTTTATACGGTCACGGTTAAGTTACGTTAACATTTTATATTAATTTTTTTTAGAAATAATAAAATAAAAAATAATAAAAATAAAAAATATTAGCATAATTTAATCATGACCATACAAATAGAAATGGATGAAAATAACATCTAAATAGAAGGACAGACAATCTACTCCTCGAGTTTGATGTAATCCCTTGAATTAGGGAATCCTTGTTAGGGTATAGCTTTATCCGGTCTCTTGGGTTTAGTCTAAAGGAAGGATCGTTGTAACCAGTCCTCTTTTGCTTTATATGTGTTATTGTACATTCACACAAGGCAACAAATATACCAGAAACTTAAAACTAAATTTCTACACATATGAAATTGCAGCTGTTTATTTTCTAAAGTTTCCGGCTAAAAGAATCACCTTAACATTTCTCACAGCAGAAATTGCACTCTGTATAAATAAGACGCTACCATGTCCGAAGGCATTAGGTTGGTAATCGGTACCAAATGCAAGATTACTGACGCTTCTGTATAAATAAGAAGCTACCATGTCGCAGAACTTTTTGCTGTCGAAAGGGCGAGGACATAGGTCGGGGAGAGGGTGAAAGCGTAGCACTGTAGAATCATCGGCAAAACAATCTCTACTTCATTTTTTGCAAAGTTCAAGCCCACACAACTCTGCGGTCCCATCTCAAAGGGTAATAATGTGACTATATTAGTGTTAGTAGCTTTAGCAATCCCGTGTGAGAATCGTTCTGGTTTGAAAAAGTGCACATCTTGTCCCCAAAATTCAGGCTCAAGGTGAAGTGCTAAACATGGGATGATGAGATGAGATCAATATTAGCTGCAATGATGAGCTTTCCCAGTTTAACTTCCCTTCCAGCTTTCCTCCTAAGGGAAACCGCGGGAGGATATAACTTTGGAGACTCGTTGATGATCGTACTCATCTGCATCAAAATGAAAAACCGAATAGAAGTAATCCTTTTCGTACTTGAATTAATAACATTTATGCTACTTCAAAAATACCATATATCTTGGTCCATCCGTGAATATGAGGTTCAAGTACAGAGGTATGTCCGTTCGATAAATTTTTCGGCCTGCTCATTACTTCCTTCGCCATGTTGGAGATTTCATTGGCATTTCCATGGTTGAGTACGTAGGAAGGGCGTCTGATCCCCTGCAAAGCCATCAACTTCCGTATGCAAGTCGGAGTCCACCATATCTTGTGAAGGAAACCCATTTTATTCTTTTTATTTTTATTTTTATGTTCTTTTGTTATTGTTAAAAATAAATAGTATAACAGATGGTTCCCTTCGTCTCATAATTTTTTATGCCATCTCTAAGACATGATTTTACATAGAATTACATCTTATACCAGATGATGCGTCTTTTGTTTTTAATTGAAAATTAAGGCATAAATGTCTCGAATATATGGATACACCAACTGCAGGGTTTATGGGCAGTTCACAAGAGGGTGTAGAATGATTTGAACTCCATGTTGTGGGCGAAGTATGAACCGAACGTGCGAGTGGACATATGCAGGGGAAAGAGTGAAGCTGTAGCGTTGTAAAATCATTGACAGAGCAATCTTCACTTCAATGATTGCAAAATCCATACCCACACAAGTCCGAGGTCCCATTCCAAAGGGTATGTATGTGGCTATGTTACTGTTAGTAGCTTTAGCAACTCCTCGTGCGAAGCGTTCGGGTTTGAACAGTTGCGCGTCTTGCCCCCAAAATTCAGGCTCATGGTGGATCGCTAGAATTGGGATGACCAGTTCAACATTAGCCGGAATAATGAAATTTCCCAATCTAACCTCCCTATCAACTTTCCTCTCAATGGAAACAGCAGGAGGATATAGCCTTAGAGACTCGTTGATGATCATACTCATCTGAATGCAATGAAAGGAAAAACTAATTAGACAACACACGAAAATTAAATTGGGATTCCAAACTTAGAAGCACTTATTTGATTTACTTTCTTACTGTTTTTAGTTTGGCAATGCCCTCAGGACTCGGATTTTGTTTACCAAATAATTCAAGAACCTCCTTTCTTGCTTCCTCTTGCCAATCAGTATGGACTGCCAGAAGGAAGACAATCCAAGCAAGCTCAATATTAGTGGTTTCTTGTCCAGCAAAGTAAAACGTCTTGCACTCGTCGATCATATCATCCACGGATATCCTCTCCTTCTCATTGGCATCATGATGAGCCTTCAAAAGTAATCCAAGATAATCACTTCCAAAGCCGTCATTGTTTCCCGTCGTTGCCTTTTCTTCTCTTCTCTTAATAATCTCAAATAGGGACTTGTGCATTCTTTTCTCAATTCTCTCTGCTTCAGCCTCATCACTTGTTTTATACAATTTACTGCATTGTTCAGTGAAACACCAAACATGATAAGTGATTAAGATATAAATAATGGCTACCCACTTGAAAGGAAGATAGGTTACCTCATCATACCGGGAGGCCGGATTGTGAAAATGTTTTTCAATGCTATGAAAAACAACTTCATCAACATCTCAAAAATGTTTTGTCCTTCACCATGGTTGCTTCCAAATGCTGTTTTTGCAATCACTTCTGAAGTAAACAACCTAAGTTCTTCGAACACCTCAATCTCTTTGCCCTCATGATTTTTCCACCTTTCTAACATGATCTCAGTACACGCGACCATGGTTGGAATCATACTCTAGAAAAACAGAGAAATTAGGTTCCCATCCCTCTTTTTTCTACTCTACTGATTAAAACCTTATTCCTTTTCAATTTTTAATCAAGATCCTTAGATTTTAATAAACGTCATTGATTATTTTAATAATAAAATATTTACATGACAAGATAATTAAATTTTATTTCTAAATATATTCATTGAATGTTAGAAACGTTACATTTGGTATATTTATATTTATGGCCAAATTTTATATCATATATTTCTATTTTTAGTTTGTACCTATTTTTAATTTTCAACCTTTTTTTTTTCTTTAAATTGTACCAATTTTCTTTTCAGTTTTAATTTGTACCATATATTAATTTCTTTTTGACCCCATATTTTTAAACTTTTATTTGTTCCAGTACTTATATTCATAATGTACCCATTTTTCTTTAAAAATATACCACTTTGTTATATACAAAATTTACTAATTTTTTGTTTTGTAAGTACCTTTTTTTTTAATGTAAAATGTACTCATTTTTTAGTGTAAATTCTATTTATTTTTTTAATCTAAAAATATACCATTGTTTGTTTTTATATAAAATGTACCCGTTGTTTTTTTTTTATATATAAAATATACCCTTTAATTTATATAAAATGTGCCAATTTTTTGTATGTGAAATTTACCCACATTTTTATATAAATGTACCAATTTTTTATAGTAAGATGTACCCAAAATTTATTATATAAATGTACTCATATTTAATAGAAAATATTTAAAAAATGATATATATATATATATATAAATATTTTATAATCTAGAATGCACCCATAAGCAATTTTTTTTTTGTTGAAACCCATAAGCAAATTTCAATAATTAAATTGGTAGCGTAAATGAAAGCAAAATAACGGTTTGAGTCTTTATTGGTATTATTGCATCTCTTTTGTTATCATGTCATCTGTGTGGCAGGAGAGAGACTTCAATCTAAAATCTAAAATGCATAAGGTTTGAGTTTATAATAGTTAGGGGTCAGGACCACAACTAACCTATCCCAAAACAAAACATCCCATCATGTTGTCAGAAGATTTTCCTTGCAATTTACTCTTTCTTATTTTTTTCCCTATGATGCATGGACACGGACATGAGGATACGATATGACACGAGAATATGTTAAATTAACAAGATGAATTATTGGATAACCACATGAAAATACGATTGACACGAAAATACGACACGAGAGGATACCATCTTGTCCATCCGTCGTAGTTATTTCCTTTTATTAAAACAACAATACCACAACAATATATGATTATTACCAGAAAGTAGCTTAATGAGGAAGAACTTACTTTCAAGCTCTCTCCATGGAAGGCATGGTTTGCGATCTTTCGCAACTTCATCCATTTCGCAACATTTAATGCGGTCGCCATGCCATCTCCTACTATCTTCTTCTCAAAGTTACCGAACTCCTTTTTCGGATAAGCTCTGTCTTTGTTATTGAGTATCTCTTTGCACAACTCGGGTTCCATAATTACCAACTGAGCTTGAGAATTATGCCATTGAAGATAAATCTTCCCTGCAATTCCATGCAAAAATTACCAAAATTTACCTTCAAACTAAACTTTAAAAAATGTCATTTTGGCTTCGGTTCCTAATCAACCTAATTGTTGGAATGAAACTTTATATGTTTATATAGTTTGATCAAGGTCCCTAGCATCATTTAAGAGATTTAACTCATCCATTTATGCATTCAATATCCCACAAATTATGAAAATATTGATATATTTTCAAATATAAAATAAACACATATAATTAGTGTGGCGACCCGTCCCAATTTGTTATGTAATTTTCTCCCTGAGTGTATAAAATGACAAATATGCCCTCGTTGGCCAAGTGACATGGATGTATGTATGCATATTTAAATTATCTTTCTCGCTGTCGTAATTAAATCCTACTCGACGTCATGAGTGCGTTGAAGCGAGTTAGAACCGAAATGGAGTCGTAACGAAAAAGTTACGATTATTTAATTGCATAACGAGTAATTTTTGAACTAATGAGATGGGTTTTTCCCTTGGCCCAACCAGGTAGTTTATTTTTATTTTTCTTTGGGCCAATTACACATATAACTCTTTCTCTCTCTCTCACGGCAACAGAAAATATAATTTTCTTCTTCTGCCCAATCACGTACGCACATACGCATACACTTTTCCCTTTCTTTCTCCTTCTCGACTCTTGTCCCTTCGTACACCCGTGACATCTCACACACAACCATCATCAAACTTACACGGATCGAACTTTGGGAAACCATCACCATTCTTCTGATCTCGACTTCACGATTACCACCATACCCTTAGTTTTCCGTTTTGGTGAGTTTTAGCTCGGAAACCAGAAGCTCTAACGAGGAGCTAGGTTTCTCCGGCATGATCACGGACGATTTACAAGCTTTTGAGGCTCGGGATGGTCTCTATGCAACTTCCCTAGCACTTTAGAGTAGATTTGGAGTGGAGTGGATGTCGGAATAGGTGAGTTCGAAAAGTTGCAGAGTTGGCCGGACTTTCCAAGAAGTTTTCCGATCGCTTTTCGTTGGATTTTGGACTTCCAATAGGTACGAACGTGTTCTACTCTTCGAGACCTTCAAATCCATATAAATTTCATGGATTTTGGTTAAGAAATGAAGTAGATATAAAGCTTTGAAATTTTTTCAGAAACTGGCAAGTGCAGATGGCGGTGGATGGCAGAGACCGACGGGTGACTGGAGAAGAAGAAGGTATATTTCGTTAACTTTAACGGAATACTCTAATGGCGTTAGGTAACGCCGTTACTATGTAACGGAATGTTCCGCCTATTTTGACAGAATATTCCTAAAACCGTTAGGGTTTCCATCAGTGTGCCATGCATGTGCCTGCGCGTGAGGGCACGTTCGGTGTTCAAAATTTTTTCTAAAAATTTATGTGGGTTCGTATCATCGAGTAGATCACGTTCATATATTCAAACCTTATATTTGAGCAAACTATGAGGAGTTATTTTTGGATTTCGTACATGTGCTAATTAAGTAACGTAAAAGTAGTTGTATCGCATATATGTGAGACGTACCCCAAGGACGAGCGTGGACAAGCAAAGCTAGGGGGCTACAATCCTGCTTCTCATTAGTGAGTGGGCATTTGTTATATATATATATATATATATAGACATATACGGCATTTGTTATATGGAATTATGTTTTGCTTACCATGTCGTAAATAAGTTACATTTTAAATATTGCATTGTTACACTTGTGAATTGTATTGTGTGATGCTGAGGAGAGACTCATGTAAGCTTTTGGTGAGTATTATGTGATTGAATGGGTTGTATTGCATTGGTATGCATACATTTATTTAGAGCTCATCATGGTTGCACCTAGGTATTAGTGATCCCGCCCGGGGCCAGGGCCAACCTTTACGTGATTGTTCACCTCCCGCACCGCATGCTCACCTTGGATCTAAGTCTGGTGCCAGCCTATCGTACATACCACAATAGGTGGTTTCGACTCGTAGGTGACCCATGATTTATCGCACAACCTTCACGTGAACATAACATTTAAGTGTACATATTTATACCTAGCTTGTCGTACAGGTCATACTAGGTGACTTCGACTTGTGTGCTAGCCTAGATTGATGAGTTATAGATCCAATTGTATAGGTCATGCAAGGTGACTCCAACTGGCATACTATTTTATATTAGTTGCACATCTGGTTTACATCTTTTAGTGCTGAAATATTATGACATTGCATATCTCAGTTGTCACATCCTGGCCCGGGGCGGATCGTTTCCCACGCCCGCTCCACCACTGTAGCACGATATTGTCCGCTTTGGGCCCCGACCACGCCCTCACAGTTTTGTTTCTGGGAACTCATACGAGAACTTCTCGATAGGTTACCCATCCTGGGAGTGCTCTAACCCCCTTCTCGCTTAACTTCGGAGTTCCAATGGAACCTGAAACCAGTGAGCTCCCAAAAGGCCTCGTGCTAGGTAGGGATGAGAATATACATATAAGGATCACTCCCCTGGACGATGTGGGATGTCACATCAGTTTTCGCTGGTCTTGTGCATTGGTTTTCATACCTACATAGTAGTATTTTCTGGAAACTATACGGGTTTTAGGGAGAAGGGTTATTATATTCATAAAGATAAATACATTTTCAAACGCCTTGTTTTTGCCCACTCACCCTTCTGTATTACGCCCCTCCAGGTGCTAGGTAGCTGTTCATCTTTGGTGGCTCACGAGGACTACACGGCGGTTCTGACGTTCCATTAAATATTGTAGGGATCCTCTCCTGGTTTGAATAATTAGTTTTTAGTTAGTTCAATTGCACTTTCATGTTACCTATACTCTGATATGTGTGTATCATATACTTGATCACTTTCGCACACTTATATATTATCTCTAGTTAAATAAGTTTAGCTTTGGTTTTTTTATTTATTCACATTTTCTTATTACTATCACTTCTGTTGAGCACTTGGTTACGTCACCTTCATGTGACGACCAGCATGCCTAGATTCCGGTCGGGGTGTGTCAATTAGCATGGGTACGTTTATAAAAAAATATTGGTACAAATTAAATTAAAAATATGGGTACACATTAAAATTCAAAACTATGGGTACAAATTAGATTGAAAATATGGGTACATATTAAAATTCAAAATTATGGGTATACTTTAAAACTAAAAATACTGGTATAAATTAAAAAAAGGATACAAATTATAAATAGAAATATATGGAAAAAAAATACTAAAAAGATTATATTTGAAAATGATTAATAATTGTTCATTTTTAAATTGACGTATAATGATTTGTAAATAATTTAATATTCAAATAATGACATGACGAAAAGTCAAGGGATCTGGATTAAAAATGAAAAATAAATAAGATTTTAATTAATGTGAATGAAAAATGAAGGATGTGAACCTAATTTATCATTTATAAAAATATATTAAAAAAAAAAGTTTTAGATACACCACTGACCGTATATATTGCTCCATGTGTGAACATGAGGCTGGACCGCACATAATATATCGTGCGACAACTTTTTGGGGCTGCCCAAGTTTTGTTTCTGCATTCTCAAGATTTCTTTGGTGTTTCCATGGACGAGTCTGTAAGGAGGGCCTTTGATTCCCTGCAGAGCCATGAATTTCTGTATCCGAGTCGGAGTCCACCATAGTTTGTGAAAGATTTTGACGAGAGCTAAGAGAACCAGAAGGACCAGACACAGAAGGCTTGAAATAGTAGTCATCATCAAAACTTCTTGAAGGCTAGGGTTCATCTGGCTAGTAAATGGAACTGAAAATTATATAAAACAGATGATTAGATAAATGTGTGTGTGTGTGTGTGTGTGTGTGTGTGTACACGTGATGAAGGTTTATGAACTATGAGTTACGAGCACTCAAACACGTTCTCTACATGCACAGACTTGTCTTCTTGTGTAGCAGTTGTTGGAGGGTTCATCTGCCAAGTTTCCAACATGCTGAGACTTGTCTTCGTGTTCTTTGAGTTTTGAGAAATGTTAAGGAAACTCTTTTGAAATTGAAATTTTTCATAGATTCTCTTGCCATCTTATTTTTTTGACACAATGATTTGGAATATTAGTACAAAGAGATTAATGTTAAACTATAAGGTGACAGAAAGCTTATGAAGAGTCTAACTTTTAAAAGAATTTCCTTAGCATTTCTCTTGAGTTTTTTGTCTACCAAGTGATTGCTGTGCTTACCCTAGTGGAGCTTTTCCCATGGTTTGATTGCACTCCCGAATTGTAGCGATATTATAGAGCCATGACAATCTTCATCCCCTCCTCAAATTCTCATGAATTCATTTTCTAAATTCTCATACCATTCATTCCTCAAGAAATCTTGCATGTGGTCTAATATCTTTTTGGATAGAGTGTAAGGTTTACACTCATGCGTCATGAGTTTGAAACTTCCTCGCCTCTAAATTATTATAATAATTTCGAACATTAATAATAATAAAATTTAAAAAAAAATTCTTCAAGAAAATCAATAAGAACTTATAACCAGAAATGCTTATTCTTGAAGAAGTACTTGGATTTTTTTGCTAAATTTCCAACATATTTATAAAAGTTCTTCTAGCAAAAATGTTTAATAAAAAAAAAATAAAAAATAAAAAATATTTCCTACAATGTCAGCTCTTTACCGGTCGCGTGTCCAATTCGGCCCGCCTTTGGTAAATGCTACTGGGCCTTTTTGCCAGAATTTGTACATGGAATCTAGTCCAAAGCTGTCAAATATCTGGCAAAGCTTAGCCTCCATGTAAAAAAAGGTATTTTGGCCTTGCAAAATAGCGAGCAATTTCGGGCATGGAGATTGCAATTTAGAGCAGCTAAAGTCTCAAAAAAAATGACAAAGCCATATATTCAAGTTACTCAATGTGTGTGTCCTTATCAAATCTCCACGGCAGCACATGACCGTCTAAAAAAGTAAATTACGTTTGTCTTCTTCTGTTAAACTTAGACAAATTTGAAAGAATATATATGGAAAAAGACATATGAATTGGGAAAACAAACTATTGATGAACCGAGCCTATAAATTTCACGTTGAAACGGCTAATTCTAGGTCTAAACACGTGTAAAGCGTGTTATTTAATTGCATACTTAATTAGTAGTATATATATGGGATTACTTCTTTTATGTTGAAGTGGTATATTTGTACACAATATCAACATCATCAATTTCGTGCTTCTAAGTGTATGAAGTTAAAGCTTAGATAGTGGCTACCTCACTTTCTAGTACATCTACTTCCCTTTCAGCAAAGGCTGATCTTTCAAATTAATAAACAAGACAAACTAAAGAAGGCAATTGCCAGACATATAGCTTTCTTTATGCTTTTTGAGCCTGGATATTCTTGTTTTCTAGGCCTGTGTAGCCTGGGATATGGGCCTTGTAGTTCATTTCTCTTTTCAGTTGTATCAATTAACGATGACAACATTCCACATGCATTTCTCTTTTTTCACTTTTGTGCATTTACCACTCAGACAAAATAAAATAAAGATTACAATTAATCCCCTGGACTTAACATGCCACATACATTCAATTTTCATCCATAATTTCATTCAGTTTCATCGTGCTATTCACACTCTTTTCCTTTATTTTTTTCACGCGCATCTCTCAATTTTCTTTTGTTCAAATTGAATAAATTGAAAAGAATCAAAAGTGAAGAAAGTTGAGGTTCTACTATAAAACCAATTGACAATATGAAGAGTAACCCAACCTCTTATAAGCCTATGCAAGGTTTATCCTCCTATCAGTGTGAGATTCATTTTCAATAACACGTGTGGCAAATTTTCAAGTCTAACATGTGAACAACACAACATAGTGGAGCATGTGTGGCCGTTAGGCTTCACACGTGAGACAACCTGCTCTGATACCATGAAGAAAGTTGCTATAACACCAATTGGCAAAATCATTTGGCAATATAGAGAGTAGCTCAAACTTTTATAAGCTTATGCAATGTTCCTTCTCCCATCAATGTGAGACTCATTCTCAACACGCTCCCTCACATGTGACGAATTTTCAAGCCTAACACGTGGACAACATAACAGGTGACGTGGAGCGCTTGTGGCCGTTTGACTTCAAACGTGTTAGACTTAAAAATTCGCCACACATAAGGGGCGTGCTGAAAATGAATCCCACATTGATGAGATGAAGGACCTTGCATGGACTTATAAAAGGTTGGACTACTCTCCATATTGCCAATTGGTTTTATGGAGGAACCTCAACTTTATTTATGGTATTAGAGTAGGTTGGCTCACATGTGAAGCCTAATGACCACACTTGGTCCACGTCACCCCGTTTGTGTTGTCCACATCAACTAAATTAATAGAATGTGTACAATAGGTAAAAACATTTGTGTGAATAATATCACCCTTCATCAATCCCCAAGTTGAATGAAAGTGGAAAAAAACCCGACCATTTCTCCATTATCATCTCATTAGATCATGTTCATCACAAACAATCGGATCTATTAAGTTCATACCCGTTTTATAATATACATATATATTGCTGGAATATTTATCGAAGACACTAAAATCTGTGTACTCGGCAGTCGGTACTCCATTCACCAAGTTCAGGAAAAGTTTATGGGCAGTCCACAAGAGGATGTAGAATTACTTGAACTCCATGTCGCGGACGAAGCGTAAGAAGCTGAAAAGGCGAGTGGATGTAAGCAGGGGAGAGACTGAAGCTGTACCGCTGTAAAATCATCGACAGTGCAACCTTCGCTTCGTTGGCTACAAAGTTTATGCCTGCACAAGTTCGAGGTCCAATTCCGAAGGGCATGAATGCACCCATATTATTGTTGGTAGCTTTAGCAACCCCGTCTGAGAATCGATCTGGTTTAAAAAGTTGCGCGTCAGGTCCCCAGAATTCGGGCTCATGGTGAAGTGCTAGAATCGGAATAACCAACTCTAAATTGACAGGAACCATGAACTTTCCCAACCTAGATTCCTTGTTAACTGTCCTTGAAATAGAAACAACGGGAGGATATAACCTTAGAGACTCGTTGAGGATCATACTCATCTGCATGCATGAAAAAATAAAATTATATTGTGACAATTAAAAAAGAAACTAAAAATTGTGTGACATTAGTTAATTCTTAATTTCTTACTGTTTTTAGTTTCGAAATGCCATCAGCGTTCGGTGTTCGTTCTCCAAAGATTTGTAAGACCTCCTTTCTTGCTTTCTCTTGCCAATCCGCATGGATAGCCAGAAGCAAGACAGTCCAAGCAAGCAAAACAGTAGTGGTTTCTTGTCCAGCAAAGTAAAACGCCTTGCACTCGTTGATTAAATCTTCCACCGATATCCTCTGCTTGTCATCGGCATCATGATGAGCCTTCAAAAGTAGTCCAAGATAATCACTCCCGAACCTGTCTTCTTCTCCGTTCCTTAATATTGCCTTCTCTTCTCGTTTCTTAATAATCTCCATTACCGAGTTGTGCAGTGCTTTCTCAATTTTCTCCGTTTCTATTTCATCACTGGTTTTATAAAACTTACTGTAATATTTGAGTGAAATTAATTAGACGGTCTAGTGGTACTTAAGTGAGAGGTCTTAGGTTCGACTCTCGCCAAAGATGAATTTGAACCAAATTATTGCTAGCCTATTGTGAGGCTAAGCCTAACCCCTCCCCCTTAGTATAAATAATATTGTTTGTTAAAAAAAAATAAAAATAAAAATTAGACCAAACATATGATGATTAGGGAACAGAGTATATTATTTACCTCATACCGGGAAACCTGACTGTATAAAAGTTCTTGAATGCAAAGAAGCATAGCTTCATTAACAACTCAAAAATGAGCTTTCCTTCTAAGTAGCTGCTGCCAAAAGCTGTTTTGGAAATCACTTCTGAAGTCATCAACTTAAATTCTTCAAACACCTCAATTTCTTTGCCTTCATAGTTTTTCCACCTTTCTAGCATCGATTCGGCACTAGCTACCATTGCTGGAAGCATACCCTAGTAAAAACAAAAAAAATATATATATATATATATATATATATATACACACACACAATTCAAAAAATTGTATCAGAGTTTCCACAAATTGTAGGGAATAATAGCTTACTTTTAAATTCTCTCCATGGAAGGCATGGTTTGCGAGCTTTCGCAATTTTGTCCACTTTTCATACTCGGGTGTTGTCAGAACGCTATCTCCAACTAGTTTCTTGGGATAGTCTTTGATCTTTAATTTTGGATAAGCTCTATCTTTGTTTTGGAGTATTTCCTTGCACAATTCAGGATCTCTAATCACCAACTGAGGTTGAGAACCATGCCACTGAAGAAAATACTTCCCTGTTGTGTGCAAAAAAATGACCAACATTAAATATTCGGAACTAAATAAATTTAACCAAGAACGATAAGATAATTAATGAATGAAGTTAAGAGTTAAGATTTTGGTTACCATATACGTTCGTCCACCAGTGAAAATGAGGTAGAACATGAGATAATATGTCATGTGACAAACTCTTGGGACTGCTCATTGTTTCCTTTTTCATGCTGGATATTTCTTTCGTGTTTCCATAAACGAGTTTATAAGAAGGGCCTTTGATTCCCTGCGAAGCCATCAGTTTCTGCATGCGAGCCGGCTTCCACCATAGTTTGTGAAGGATGCTGATGAGAACTGAGACAAGGAAGAAGCACAGAAAGCCCTCCAAAGAACTCATAATTTTCTCTTATAGCTCTCTAAACCTAGCTACTGTGGTTTTAAGTTTCCTAGCTACTTAGGTTTCCTTACTGTATATTTCTTTCGTATTTATAGCACGAACCGTCACTCAGAAACTGCTAGGATTTCGTCCGCGGAAGGAGCCAAGTATTTTCTGAATCAAAACACATATCAGTGTCATGGAGCTCTATATTTGGAAATGTATATCTCCTTGCTTTGTCAGCAATGGCTATCCTTGTTGGGAAATGGTACATTCTTGCACGCCTTATATAGCTCCAGCTTTTCGGAAATTAAAGTATATAAATTATTTCCATGTGAAAAGATTTTTGGCTTGCAAATAAGTGAGCAACATTTCTGGTGGTGTATCCATTATTTTCCATACATGGTGACTGCAAGTTAGAGCAGCTAAAACCTCATAAATGACATGACGTACTCAATGTGCTTGTCCTTATCATGCATACGCATACCTTTCAACTTGACTGCCTAGAAAACCAAATTACGTGGGCACTTGAAAAAGTCAATTACGTTCACCGCCTTCTATTTAACTCAAACAAATTTAAAAGAATACATATAGAAGAAAGACGTATGAATCGAGCATGCAAACTATTGATGAATTGAGCCAACATATGTCATGTAGATGCTGCTAAATGTATGTCTAAACACATACAAGACGTGTTATTGAAGTGGTATATTTGTATACAATATCAACATCCTTCTAATTACAAGTATAGGAAGTGAAAGATTAGCAAGAGCCTAGCGAGTGGTTACCTCAGTATGTTGTAAATCTACGTCTGTATTAAATAAGCCTCATCTTTATCTGATGCAACGATACAAAAGGTGAATTGGCATTTAACTCTTCATCCACAAGATTTAAATTTAAGACATATCTTATAAGTAAAGAAGAATACCACTAAACGTATTACTAGGTGGCTATAAAGAACCATCTTTAAATCAAAGATCAAATTACATAAGGTTGATCTTTAATAAGGATGAACTGCCGTTTTAGTCCCTAAATTATCACCTCAGTAAAAATTAGGTCCATGAATTATTTTTCAGTAAAATAAGTCCCTAAATTCATAAAAACTACTAATCTCATCTCTAATATTATATTGGAGGCTATTTTATCCAATTTTTCGTCAAATTAAGTCACATGACACATGTAGAGGATAATGATGTTATTTTCTTGCCTATAAGACCTTAACATTGCATATAGGTTGTGAATATAACATTTTATTTACCCTCCAAAGTTATTGCGTACACTAGGTCTTCGAAAAAAATAGGTCCTAAAACTATGAAAAACTATCAATCTACCCTTTAAATGTATCATATGTAAGTCAAGTGATTTAAATTAACAAAAAATTGAATAGAATAGTTTCGAATCTAATGTTAGGGATGTAATCGGCAGATTTGAACTAGTTTAAAGACTGATTTTTCTAAAAAAAAAAAAAAAAAAAAAAAAAATTTAGGGACCCAATTTTCATTTGGGTAACTAAATCGGTAATTTACCCTTAAAATAAAAATTAAATTACAAATGAAGAGGAATATTCTTTGGGCCTTTGATATCTTTGTTTTCTAAGCCTGCGTACCCTGGACTTTCTTTTGTTTGATTTCATTTTATTTGGGCCTTGCAATTCTTTTCTCTTTCCAAATGTGTTTTATTTGGGCCTACAGATTACTAATAGTTTTTTAGTGCATTCCACATGCATTCAAATTTTATCCACAATTTTATTAAGTTCAATAACGTGACTTTCACGATCAAATTCTCGAGGTCAATTTTATAAATCCACAAGTCGAACGAAATTCGAAATAAAAAAACACGACCATTTTTCCCATCATCATCTATATATATAAAGGGAGAATGTCAGTTTGGTGAAGCATTCAGAAATACCAAGAAAACCCCTTTGTTTTCTTCACAATCCAAATCCACAAAAATCGGGAAATGGGGACAAACTGGTAAAAAACCATCACTGAAAAAAGATAAAGCATCATAACCGTAAAGTTTTGCTGAATGAAGAATTAGAACCGTGACATGGGATTCAACCACCCTCCCACGTTCTACGACTACCAACTAGATCAAAAACGTCCACTCCCTCACCTTCCATCCTCTCATTCTCTTCCAACAAGCTCATTGGTCTCTCTCTCTCTCTCTTCACTCTCTCTCTCTCGCTCGATTGCTCGCTCTCTCTAAAATCCAAAATTGACAGGAAACTGACGACGTGTTTGTGAATGCAGGGAAGAGGAATTCTCGGAATTTAGTTTTGCCTTGGCAAAGTGTGGGCTTTGAGAGCGAGTCCTACAGTTTCAGTTTTTGAAGGTTTCGGATATCCACACAATCTATTGGGAGCAGTCTGGAAATCCAGACGGCCATGTGAGTTGCGATTCTTGGTCCTAAAATGACTTAGTTTTTGCATTTGTTTACTATATAATGTGATTCTTCGGTTATTAAAGATTCCAATTTTTAGAAAACGGGCATTTAAAATCCTCTCGAAGTAGTAGGATTTGGAAGTGAACTCTACTGGAGAAGTAATTCATTGTGTTCAAATTTCATTAGGTAAGTTCAGTTTCATATTAATTTCGGTAGTTTATTTGTAACCGTGCATAAATCAAGGAGAAGAGAACAAGGGGAGGGAGAAACAAAGATACAGATTGACAAAGACTCTTCCTCTACATCGACTAATTCTTATCGCAGGTCAATCTTGATTCTCCATTTTCTTTGTATTCCTTCCAGCGTTTGTCCACTATTCATCAAATTCTTTTTAATTTCCTTCCGTTTTCATGCATGATTGTTGATTATTTTCTTTTGAGTGAAAAACTGGATTTGTTTCTTCTCCATGTAAGTGCCCATTGGTGAGTTTCTTATGCTTACAAGGAAACTATTGGCTCTGGGGAGTTTTTGTTTATATTAATCCATTTTCCGATTATTTATCAGGCTTTTTCCATTAGGTTTTCAAATCATTTGCATTCGGTGCAGGCAGTGAAGTTAAATGTGATATGGTGTATGTGTGAGCGAGACATTGTGAGGAATGACAAAAACGTGGGAAGCAGAAAAAGATGAGGAAAGAAATTAGAACGTGAAGAAGGAAAAACTGTTATATGCAGTTGTCAGTAGTCCCCCCGGTTTCAAACTGTATCTGAAGCATATATTAAACCGACACCATCGTGCAACTTGACACGAGGAGAAAATGAACGTGGCATCAGATTTCAAACTGCTATGGGCAGTTGCCATTTGATTCCACATTTAATTGATCGCCAATCTCTCAGGTATTTGCTTCCACCCTTTTCTTCTCTTTTGTCTTCTTTGGCATTTGATTTCTATCTCCCTTTTTATCCTGCGTTTTAATTTCAGATTCTGGGATCGCTTCTATTTATCCATTATTTTTCCCAATCTTTTTCCTGTTTATTCCCGTGCAAAGTGCATTGTAGGAAGGCGGAGCATCATATGGCCATTTTTAAAGGTAACGCCCAAGAATCTATTGCTTAATTTAAATTTTTCTTCAGGTAAGGTTTGTTTGATCGTTTTTATGCAGTTTTCTCTCCTTTTGCAGAAAATCGAAGCCATCGTTTACGTATTTCGTCTACACTTTTGGTTTCTCCAATATTCTCTTTTTCTACTATTATATCCACAAAGTGAATTGTCAGATAATTTAGAACGCAGGAACAAAGAAGGAAGGAAAACAGGAAAGCCTTCATGTTAGTTTTCTTTTACAGGAAGACCCATTTCACTCGCCGTGATCAACAACTGCAGCTTCTTGAAGTAGCCTTTCACTCACCATAAACGACAAGTGCGGCTTCTTTAGCAGTATGTTTATTAGTCTCTTTTCAAATCAAATTCACTGCCATTAATTAACTGTTTCTCATCGATCATTCATTTCTGATCATATTGATGCTATTTGATTATTCATAGATCTGCCAAATACGATATATAGTATAGAGTTGTGCTATGTATTTCTAATTTGGTTTCCATGCAAGAGAATAATATCATATTTGCATATCACTGTATTAGTTTACAAAGTGTTTGCGAAAACGTCTCAAAGTGTGTTTTGATTTCTGGTTTGCTTAATCTATATCTATGCTTTTAATATTCCATTTATGTTCTTACTTTGATAGAGAAAATAATTAACAACTACCCAACAAAGTAGTAATATTGTACAATTTAGAAATCAAACGTGGAAGAGACAAATTCAACCACGTCTACAAAGTTTTTCTCAAACTGCATATAGCCTTGCCGAGGAGGATAGGCAGAGGCCATTCCATCAGTTTTTCCCGAACTGCAGAGATATCCTAGCGGAGGCCATTAGTAATGGTTACGGTATTGAAGAAGCAGAAAAAAGGCATGTATGTATAGCGCAACAAGTCATTGCAGTTTCATTATATTTAAAGACTGGAAGGTACGGGCACTAGGTACCAATTGTGTGGGCTACAGTTTCAATCTTTGTCGAAAGTGTGCAATTTGGGATGATGGATGATGAATTCCAGATGGTTGCGATTTATTAGTTAAAGTTACTTCTTGCTTCCTGTTTGGGTTAATATTTAATATTGGGCTTTATGTTAGTTAGGCCCAAGGATGCCAAAGTGATAGGACTTTAGGTAGGAACTTGCATCCAAAATCCCATGTTGTTTGACAATTGCATTAATAACATTTAAATCATTACTTTACGCAAAGTGAAAACGAAAAACATGATAACTTTTTAGGACGTGCATGATAAAAAAAAAAGTTCCTCTTTGCACAATACATTTAAAGTATATCTTGACAATTACAATGGGAAAAACTAACACAATACACCTTTAGGGGCGCGTAGCGCCCGTGATGCAAAAATGCCTCTCGCACGCACGTTAGTGCGTGCAGAGAGGCTAGTCTTATTTACATCATATTTATCACAATCGAATCGGTCAAATGGCTTCATGAAACATCAACCCAAGGTAAGGCATCTTATTTTTGAAGAAAATAAAATGCCAACTAATTACTAATTAACAAATGCCAATTGAGTATTTGCATTCAGAATATGGCGCTAAGACTTGGGACTGAAGGTACCACGTTCAAAGTAAAATATTTACCCAAAGTAATTTTTTTTGGTCCAAAATTTATCTTTAATATTAGAAAGTCAAAAGAAGAGTTTGGTGTCTCAAGGCTTCACAAAAAAAAATTGGACTATAAAGCTCCTCAAACAAAAAAAAAATCCACAACTAGCTGAAAATAATAAAAACAAAATAACAGAGATAATTTTGTGATAAAAAAAATTAAATTAACAAAATAGTAGAAGCAGTTTTCTTCCCACTATCTTGCAAGAAGAACCCGCGTAATGGAAGGAAAAGAAAGCGTCGTTGTCCCGCACATTTGAAAATCAGATGACAGTTTTACATTCATTCATTCTTACTTTGCTGTTCAGGTCACAGGTAACTGCTTTACTTCTTTTTTTCCTTTAATATTTTATGACAATCTGCAACTGATTTTATACAAATTAATTATCGTTGGATCTTTGTGGATATTTGATTGGTGATTCCTTTTTTTTTTTTTTTTTTTCAATTGAACGAACTGAAATAGTTTTGTTGTGGGAAAATTGCAGAAGCTCGAAGAATTGAGAAAGGTCGACTATCACACTAATTGAATTGAGAAGGTCGACTATCACATTAATTGCTTACTCTGTCGCACAGTGGGTGTTTGGTTAAATGTATTGGTGAGAAACGTGTAGTTGTGAGTCTGTGTTTACCTTCATTGCTAGATTTCCTGTCCATTAAATTTTCATCTTTCTGTTTTCGTGCAGGAAATTATATTTTGGACGCAAAATTTGAAGTTTTTTTTTTATATTGCTACCCAAAACAAGAAGTGATATTAGCAATTTTCTCTCCTCCACCTACGCCCCGGCGCCTTCATTGCCATCTTCTCCAGGTACCCAACTTCCCAATTTAAAAAACTAGGGGTTTTTTTTTTTTTTTTTTTTTTTTGTCTGTCATTAATTTGCGAATGGTGACTATCTTACGCAATGGGTGAGATTAAGAGATTAGGCATCTACAAAGCCACAGAAAATCCCCAAGTCCAGTTCTAATTTTTCACTCTTTTCATTTTCTTTGTTTCTTGCAGATTCGTGAAAAGGATTGGGACTACAAAGTCGAAGCTCTGAAAAATTCAGTGGATCACAAAAAGGGAGCAGCAGAGTAATTGATCATGGTCTTTTTCTTTTTCTACATGGTTGCACTGCTCGAAAATTTTCTCATTTGTTGCTTGGACTTTTGATCGGCATCTATTTTTTATGCATATTTTGTAATGGGTAGTTGGTGGAGGGACGTCGATGGAGAGTTCATTTACATGGTTGCACTGCTCGAAAATTTTGTTATTTGTTGCTTGGACTTTCTGATCAGCATCCTTTAGTTTTGCTTAAGTTTGGTTTACTTAACCATTCTCCCTTGCTTATATTATTTGCTTATCACTTCAGCACTTCTCACACAAGAGTGGTCTTCTATCCTTTTGATCTGTAGTCGAAAGAATACCATGATTCGTTACTGATGTTGTTCGTTTGTGTTTTCATCAATTCGACTATCTGTTGAGCACTTATGGTATTCCTAGCTTGGCTATTCCTCAGTTCTCTGTCGAATCAGAATCATAGTTTTAATTTCAATTCTATTTCGGTTAGTGCAGGTTTGGGATGATCGTTTTTGGATTTCTTTATGTTTGTTTGTCCGCCTGTAGGCAATCTACCTCTGTCTCTTCACTTATTTCTAATGCTATTCTATTGCACAGGCACCTTTGAAGCATGAACACCAAGAGATGTGGTTTGATTACGTTAAATCGTCTTTTTGAAGCCATAAACGAATGTGTTGCAGGAAGATTCTTTGGCACAAGGAATTAGAAAGAATATAAAACGTGGTGAGAAAATTGTTGCAGCAAAAGGAAGAAATCAGGATCCAAATTCGATCAAAGTCGAATGTTTGAGTGAGTTGGTTCAATCAGCATGTACAGGTTTGGGAGTTTGTATTCCTAACAATTTTGAAAATTTATCTTCTATTTTATAGGTTCTCAGAATGTTGGAAGATAAAAGTGGAATCATTTTATTCTCATTGGTAGTTTCTTGACTTGCTTACTAATTTGTATGGTACATTATTTTCATTGGAGTATGCATGATTCCTCTGTCTCTTCACTTATTTCACATATAAAAACTCTTTATATTCTTTTGATAATTTATAATGTTCCCTTACTCTGTGCGAGGAATTGTGTAGTTGTATAGAATCAACTATTCACTTTGATACCGAACGGATGTGGCAGCCAAAAGTTCCAACTGTCTTAGATACTTCAGACAATGTTCGCAGAAAATTACTGTTTTATATTCTATTAAGTTGCATTTTGCATTGTCCAGAATATAAAGCCATGTAGGAATGAAGTTTATAGGCTGCTAAAGAGGCCGCTATCAACTCTGCTGCCGTGAAGTACACAAATTCTTATTGGCAACAACCTTTGGAAAAGTTGGAGAGTAGATAGGCCCCAATCAAAATTAATTTTATCAATCCCTTAATATGGAAATTATGGACATATAAAATCAATGCATGTAAAATGAAGAAAACATGTTTTTATGCATGCATAAATGTGGAAGGGATAAAAACTCTGTATGTCACGTGTAGCACGTTGTGATGTAAAAAAGCCTTTCGCACACACATGCGCATGCAGAAGGGTTAGTTTAACATAATTGAAAAGAGTCAAGTGAATGAACAAACAGTCAATATCGGTACAGTTCGATGCTTCAATTATTTGATGCATGATTTCTTCAAATTCCCAGAGCCAAATAAATGCACTGCATTATCTTTCCATCTATATAGATATAGCCATGCACCCTTCAAATAACTTACAAAACCAACCAGAAAAGCTAGCACTACGGATTATCTGACTAAACCCGAAACACCTAAACCCAGAAGTTTGGACTAGAAAATGGAAGCCAGCAAAGAATCGAATACTAATATCCCGGTGGAAGACAATCAAAATGCTGGGGTTGAGGTTTATTCCTCCAATGTGGCACCTGATGGTGCTGGAGGAGCTAAAGCAGGAGGGAGTACTGGTACCGAAGACAAAACAACGAAAGCACCCGAAAGAGATGCTACAATCTCCAAGGACAGCTTTGAGAGCAACCCTACTGCCAATGTCAAATATTTGCGTAAATAAACGACTCCTGCTATTCACCACTCGCTACTGCATGAGATGTTAAAATTTACATAGAATAAAGAGTAGTAGTACTAGTCATCGCGGTTGTGTCCCTATCTATGTTAAGTTATTAAAATTACCATTGTGGTTAAGCTTTCTGTTTCGTTATTTACACTTGTTATACTTCGATGATGAGTTAAACTGAAAATTATGGGGTTTAGTTCTCCTTGTTTTATGTTGATATCCATCCATTCTTCATAAGCAATTCTTGCTTATCTTACGACGTTAGCATTGTTGGGACAGATGTTTACAATTGTAAGATTAAAGCTTTGGATTATTTAAAAATACTGCAAACAAAGGAGAACAATTGTCTTGAAAAGCTTAAATGACAACGGATTAACATAGTTGTGTTGAGTCTGTTGACGTTAAATGATAGTGGATGGAAGATTGCTCAGACTAAAAATACCAAATAAGATAAGTGCACAAAAAGCTTGCTCCTGCTAGTAACTAGTCTCGGTGCTTGATCGATCCACCTAGTGCAAGAATCATGGAAATTCTGGTCTTCGCAGTTCAAAGTGAGTGCAGCATTACCTGAACTCCATGTTGTGGACGACATGTCAGATAATGCAAGGGCGAGTGGATGTAACCTGGAGACAGGGTGAAGGAGTAACGCTGTAGAATCATCGACAGTGCAATCTTTGCTTCAGTGGTTGCAAAATTCAAGCCCACACACGTTCGAGGTCCCAGTCCAAAGGGTATGAATGCGCCTACGTTATTGTTAGTTGCTTTTGCAACCCCTTCCGAGAATCTGTCTGGTTTAAAGAGTTGTACATCTTTCCCCCAGATTTGAGGATCATGGTGAATTGCTATGATCGAGATAACTAAATCAACATTAGCAGGAACAATGAGCTGTCCAAGTCTAACTTTCCTTTCAACTTTCCTTGTAATTGAAACTGGAGGGGTATATAACCTTAGAGACTCATTGATGATCATACTCATCTGCATGAAAATTGATATAGACAATAAATCAGGAATTCAAGCTTAATCGAAGACATGATTCTTCCACTTAGACAAACATGTGATTGCGTTCTTGATTTTCTTACCGTTTTCATTTTTGCAATGCCATCGTGATTCGGAGTTTGTTTGCCAAATAACTGTATGACTTCCTTTCTTGCTTCCTCTTGCCAATCCGTATGGAGTGCCAGAAGAAACACAGTCCAAGCGAGCGAAGTATTAACGGTTTCCTGTCCAGCAAAGTAAAAGGTCTTGCACTCGTCGACCAAATCATCCACTGAAATCCTCTGTTCGTCATTGGAATCATGATAAGCCTTTACAAGTAATCCAAGAAAATCACTTCCGAAGCTGTCTTCTCCTCCGGTCATAGCCTTCTCTTCTCTTTTCTTAACAATCTCTACTATGGAGGCATGTACTGCTTTCTCAAGTTTTTCTGCTTCAATCTCATCTCTAGTTTTCAAAAACTTGCTGCATATTGAATGACAGACTACAGATAAGGACAGAAGCAATCATCCGAAAATCAAGTTGTGAGAACAGCTTAGACATGATTATGTGCTAGTTAACATCGCAAGGAACAGAATGTATTGTCCCATATTCAATTTTTAATGCTGTTCCATCAGCAGACTCTAGCAAATTGAAAGTTCCAATTGATCAATCAAAAGATCATTTGATACAAAAAACATCGAAGATTTAAAACCCACTAACGAATCAATCAGAGATTCAATAACTAAAGAGAAGTGACTAAATGGATATCATTTCAATTAAAAGGAAATTACCTGATGCCGGGAATTCTGATTGTGAGAGCATTTTTGAATATCAGGAAGCCGATATTATTCAACATCTCGAAAATATTCTTTCCTTCAATATAGCTGCTTCCAAACGCCGTTCTTGAAATCACTTCTGAACTGAACAGCTTAAACTCTCCAAACACCTCAATCTCTTTTCCATCATAGTCTTTCCACCTTTCAAGCATCGTCTCAGCACTCGCGACCATTTCCGAAACCATGCTCTAGTAAAACAATGACATCATCCCATCATCAAATTCACCTCAAATCCCTCCTTTTTCCTATTCAAATACTTAACACAAGCATTTACCACATTACAATTAGCTGCAAAAACTTACTTTTAAGCTCTCTCCATGGAAGGCATGGTTCGCGATCTTTCGCAGTTTCCCCCATTTTTCACCGTCGGTCGCTGAGACAAGCCCATCCCCCAACAGCTTCCTCACAAAGCCCTGAACCTCTCTTTTCGGATATGCTCTATCTTTGTTATTCAGTATCTCCTTGCACAACTCAGGCTCCGTTATCACAAACTGAGCCCGAGTACCGTGCCACTGTAGATAATTCTTCCCTGTAAGCAATTCCATACCAATATCACCAAAAATAATCTCGAACCAAAGTATAAAAAAAAAAAAACTGCTTTTCGTTACCATAAATCATGATCCAAGAGTGCATGTGCGGTTGAACAACGGAAAGTATGTCGTGGGATAAATCCTTCGGCTTGCTCATGGCTTCTTTTCTCATGGTGGCGATTTGTTTGGTGTTTCCATGGATGAATCTGTAAGGAGGGCCTCTGATACCCTGAGACGCCATCAACTTCGAGATTCGAGTGGGAGTGCACCATAGCTTGTGAAGGACCTTCACCAGAACGGAGATGAGAACCACACACAGAAGGCTTGAGAGAGTGACTGCCACCCCTCCCACTGCCAGAGTAACCATTTTTGGTACTGATTGGTTTTCTCTTCTCTGAAGCTGCTGAGTTTTCACTTCGGCTTTGTTGTTTAACGTGTTGTGTGCAGAAAGGTTAGATAATTAAAATGTCCGTTTGACCCTACTGGATTGTTGCTTTCGCTTCTCGTACTACTGCCATTTAATGCGACCTGAAGGGCAAATATCGCCGTCCATGCTGACTCGTTGGAATGTTAGGCTGCCATCTGCCAGCTTTTCAAATTAATAATACAACAGTAAATTCTTATTTTAACCCCACACGTGTTAGTTTATTTCTTATGCCGGTCCGCAGTCCGAAAAAAGAAGGGAGAAGGCGTCAGTTGGTTTACAACAGCACTCCATTTATCGAATCTTAGTAATACTGAATTTAACTTTTAAAATTAATAAATAAAAATATTTCAACGGTTGCTTTTGAAAAATAAAAAATAAGGAAAAAAAACAGGGAATAGCCTTTTTTACAAAGAGTAATGCTAAGTAAACTAAATTTGTGTCACTTAGTACTACGGTGTAATGATATTCTTCTTTACTTATAAGTGAAAGTTCTTAGATTTGATTCTCGCCAAAGACAAGTTTGAATCATATTATTGCTACCCCATTGTGAGGCTAAGCACACCCCCTCCCCTTAATGGAGATAATATCACTTGTTCAAAAAAAAAAAAAAAAAAAAACTAAATGTAATAAACCCATTTTCTAAAAGAAAATTTGGAATGACCACTAACTATTGATTAATTGCACATCAACTCATTTCCTTCCTCCTCCCACAAATAAAAAAAAAAAAAAAAAGCCCTTCTCTTTCTGAAAATGCGGCCTTTACAGCCTCTGCAATTCCGGCGACTTCTCTTCCGCTACTTTTCCACTTCCTTTTCATCCCCATCAGAACGAGGACTCCATCGGGAGGAATGAATCCGAGAGAGAGAATAATGATGAATTGATCGATTCGATCACTGCAATTTCTGTGGGGAGGAGATTTGCAGATGGTAGCCTTGAATGATTGAATTCAAGCTCAACTTCTGCTATTAAGCCCCCACACCAACTTTAAAAAAAATTGTGAATTTTAATAGTAGGAGGAAGTTGTGGAATCTGTGTGAATTTAAAAAAAAAAAATTCTGACATTATGATAAGTTACAGTTAATGAATGACAAAAATAATGACAACATAATATGTAACTCCAATAATTCAATTTTGATATTCCAATTAAAATGAATTCGAAAATGAAGTGGTATATATTTATATTAATTTGTTTATTCGAGATCAACATCAACAGTTTCGTGCTTCTATGAAAAAGTAAAAGATATTCAACGTCTTTTCAATAAGGCTCTTCCTCGTTAGACATGAACAATACTTGGAGATAAACCTACTTCTCGTTAGACAAGAAAAAACATGATTTGATTTGAGAGTCAACCTCAATTGTATCATGTAATCTTGTCGACTAAGACCAGGACACACCAGTTCCGACAGGACCCCGGCTCAGGCAAACAACCAGCAATTGAAATTAGGTGCGTGCTGAGGACGGAACTCGAATGAAAGAAAAGACAAAAGAAAAAGTTAAACGCGTGGTGCCATGTCGAATTACGACTAATTGTATTAATAATCGGAAAATAGTACAATGTGTAGGGTTATATTATTGACTATTGAGGTACAAATCCTACACTAGTTACAATTGAAAGCCATTTAGTATTACGATTTAATAATATTCATCTTTACTTGTAAATAATAGGTCTTAGGTTCGATTATCATCAAGGGGAAAGTTGAGCCACATTATTATGGCAAACCCTTGTAAGGCTTAACCCACTTCCCCACTCCTTTAGTGTAGATATTATCATTTGTTCAAAAAAAAAAAAAAGAAATTACAATTAAAAATTACATTCCTATATTACATGCTACAATCATGAAGAAGATTCAAGATTAATTAATTATTTTCTAACAATCATGCATTAATTGAAACTGAAATGTTTAATTATGTTCTTTCGTTGCTTCTCCCTGTCGTTAGTTCTTCACCACCGACCTTTGCTACTCGATCCATCACTTATCTTCCATTGGCCGCACACTTTGGTGTTGGGTGGTTGTTAAAGTGCTTTAGCACTAATTGGTAGGATTATGGGAGCGTTTTTTGCGCGGGTGGCTCGCTCACCCCCATTTCTGTTCGTCCAGCTTGTTCGTGGCTTCGTCTTCTTGGCGGTGGCGGCGGGTTAGCGATGGCGGCGCAACTGCTGTGATGGAGGTAGCAATCTTTCAGATCTAAAGTTTTTATTTTTGTGGGCTTGCTCTTTTTGAGCATTTATGTTGTATTTTCTTTTAGGCTATGTTTGTATTTGAACTACCTTTGGACTTTCTATTTCACTATACTTCATGCATGCACTTGAATCACGGTGTGCTACATGCAACTTGCACGTTTTAAATGTATTTATATTCGTAAATTGACAAAAGGAAAGTTAAATATTTGAAGTAAATGAATAATCTTAGATCATGCTTGAAGAAACCCCTCATAAACCAATTAAAGCAGCTGAATTCACATAATAAAATCGGTCTATATAGAATTTACATTAAGAATAGAGAAAATAATATTTAATAAACAATTGATTGAATCACATTATTGCTAGCCCATTATGAGGCTAAGCTCACCCCTCCCTTTAGTGTAGATAATATCGTTTGTTAAAAAAAAAAACAATCATTTGACAACTAACACATTATTATCCGCTTGCGAAATACCTTTTTTATAACCGGCATTACACGCCTCTTAAGATGTTTTGAATGTGTTTAAATATAGAGAAAATAATATTTAATAAACAACTGATGAAATCACATTATTGCTAGCCCATTGTGAGGCTAAGCCCACCAACCTCACCCTTAGTGTAGATAATATCGTTTGTTAAAAAAAAAAAAAAACAATCATTTGACAACTAATTTAATCACATAAGCGCGTGCAGAATGTATTTTTTTGAATTACGGCGTGCTACGCACGACTTGCACGTTTTAAATGTATTTATATACGTAAATTGACAAAAGAAAAGTCAAATATTTGAAGTAAATGAATAATCTTAGATCATGCTAGAAGAAACACCTTATAAACCAATTAAAACAGCTGAATTCACATAATAAAATCGGTCTCTATAGAATTTACATTAAGAATAGCGAAAATAATATTTAATAAACAATTGATTGAATCACATTAGCCCACCCCCACCCCTTTAGTATAGATAATATCATTTGTTAAAAAAAAAAAAACAATCATTTGATAACTAATTTAATCACATTATTATCCGCGTGCGAAATACCTTTTTTATAGCCAGCATTACACGACTCTTAAGATGTTTTGAACATGTTTAAAAATAGAAAAAAATAATATTTAATAAACAACTAATTGAATCACATTATTGCTAACCCATATTGAGGCTAAGCCCATTCCCTCCCCCTTAGTGTAGATAATTCGCTTGTTAAAAAAAAAAAATTCATTTTACAACTAATTTAATCACATTATTATCTGCATGCGAAAGCAGCTAACTAATAAACAACTGAAGTAAATGAATAATCTTAGATCAAGCTAGAAGAAAACCCTCATAAACCAATTAAAGCAGCTAAATTCACATAATAAAATCGATCTTTATAGAATTTACATTAAGAATAGAGAAAATAATATTGAATAGAATCATATTATTGCAAACCCATTGTGAGGCTAAGCCCACCCCTTCCTTTTAGTGTAGATAATATCATTTGTTAAAAAATAATAATAATAATAATCATTTGACAACTAATTTAATCACATTATTATCAACGTACGAAAGACCTTTTTTTATAACCGGCATTACACACCTCTTAATGTTGCATCCTGGCCCGGGGCTGCACCACATCCCGAGCTCGACTCCATCGTAGCACGATATTGTCAGCTTTGGGCCCCAACCACGCCCTCACGGTTTTGTTTCTGGGAACTCACGAGCAACCTCCTAGTGGGTCACCCATCATGGGAGTGCTCTCGCGTGCTACTCGCTTAACTTTGGAGTTTCCATGGAACTCGAAGCCAGTGAGCTCTCAAAATGCCTCATGCTAGGTAGGGATGGAAATATTCATATAAGGCTTACAGGATCCACTCCTCTGGGCAATGTGGGATCTTACAATCCACCCCCCTTAGGGGTCCGATGTCCTCGTCGGCACACCACGGCCAGGGTAAGGCTCGTGAGGGGGCCCGAGCCGGGATGTGACACTTAAGATATTTTGAACGTGTTTAAAAATTGAGAAAATAATATTCAATAAACAACTGATTAAATCACATTATTGCTAGCCTATTATGAGGCTAAGCCCACCCCCCCTTAGTGTAGATAATATCATTCGTTAAAACAAAATGACAATCATTTGACAACTAATTTAATCACATTATTATGCGTGTGAAAGACCTTTTTTATAACCGGCATTACACACCTTATAAGATGTTTTGAATGGGTTTAAAAATAGAGAAAATAATATTTAATAAACAACTGATTGAATCACATTATTGCTAGCCCATTGTGAGGCTAAGTCCATCCCCTCCCCTTTAGTGTAGATAATTCGCTTGTTTAAAAAAAAAAAAATCATTTGACAACTAATTTATATCCACGTGCTAAAGATTTTTTTTTATAACTGGCATTACACACCTCTTTAAGATGTTTTAAACGTGTTTAAAATAGAGAAAATAACATTTAATAAACATTTGATCGAATCACATTATTCCTAGTGACACACCCCGATCTAAAATCAAGGCGTGACAGCTAGCACGCTTTGATTTTAGATCACTAGGTAGGGATGAGAATATACATATAAGGATCACTCCCCTGGGCGATGTGGGATCTCACTGGCTTCGAGTTCCATGGGAACTCCGAAGTTAAGCGAGTAGCGCACGAAAGCACTCCCATGATGGGTGACCCACTGGGAAGTTTTCGTGTGAGTTCCCAGAAACAAAACTGTGAGGGCGTGGTCGGGGCTCAAAGCGGACAATATCGTGTTACGGTGGTGGAGCGAGCCCGGGATGTGGTGGACCCCGGTCGGGATGTGACATCTAGCCCATTGTGAGGCTAAGCCCATCCACTCCCCCTTAGTGTAGATAATATCGTTTGTTAAAAAATAAAAAATAATCATTTGATAACTAATTTAATCACGTTATTATTCGTGTGCGAATGATCTTTTTTATAACCGCATTACACACCTCTTAGGATGTTTTGAACGTGTTTAAAAATAGAGAAATTGAATCACATTATTGCTAGCCTATTGTGAGGTACTAATTAAAAAAAGAAAAAACCACAAAAAAATTAATTATTAAAAAAATACTGTTAAAATGATGAAAATGATCCTGCCTTATTTGATGCATTATTTTGGGATGCCTTTGAAGATTTTTGTCCAAATATTTTTGTTGAAACTTGGTGACACCAAAATCACTATTCACATTTTCCATTGGCTTTCTATATAGATATAATAGCTTTTTCAACTAATAAAAGTTTCTAATTTGACAAAAAAAAAAAATTTCTGACTTAAAGGAACAAAACTTTTAAAAAGAAACGGATGCCTGTGTTATTTAAACCCATGTAATATATTTCTACACTCAACTTCTCTTTGAACCCATTTGATTTTTAACTAAACTATTAATATCCCTTTAAACCTTAATTTACTGCCTAATATACCCCCATAAACCCAATTCAATATGTAGATTTATTTTTACACCCATAATTGTTGGTCTCTCCCAAGTTAAGTTATAGAACCATTGAATTTTGGCAATTAAAAGCTCTGATCATGATCTCTTCAAGCTGAGAGATGAATATTGAACACCATTTCTTTAAAACTAAGTCTTAAGATTGATTAATTACACTATTTTCTTCTTCTTCTTCCTCCTTGAAATTGAACTCATACAGAACAAGCATGCATGTCTCTAGTTCTGCTTTCTTAAGCCATAAATAATATTTTTTTTTTCAACAAAACCGATTCCAATAACAGCAACTATGAGCCTGTGACCAAAACTAGAGCCAGGAGCAAACCATATATCTAAAACTACTATAATCTACGGGGAGGAGATTTGAACTTAGGTACAAGGAGGTGGAAGCACTGTCCCAACCAACTAGTCTAACCCACAACTGTAGATAGCAAACTGAGTTTAGTTCTCATCAGTCCTATAATCCTATTCAAAAACTGAACCAAGAACACAAAAGAAACAAACTTGACAAAAGCATTAACAAACAAATACACATTTCAAAATTCGAAAGAATTAAATGATACATGTCTAGTTCAATCTTTTAATTTAGCTGCAACTTCACACAATCCCTCAACCTTTTAAATCGTAAATACTAGTTTAGTACATAAAATTTAAAGAATGTACATGTTAAAGAGTTGAAGCCTATTAGGGTTTTAGCCAAAATGAACGTAGGATAAACAAAGAGTGATTGTAGGGTTTAATTATAGTGTTTGGGTTTATTGATAAATTTGAGTTTTATTATTAATTTCATTTTATACTTAATACTAATTATGCAATAGAGTAAAATAGACGATTAACATTTAAATTTTAAGTTGGGTGTAAAAAGATATTACATGGGTTTAAATAAAATTTCCCCTATTTTATTTATGTTGCAGTGCTCATATTAGGCTGCGTACAGTCCTGACGCCCTAGTGCAGAATTCATGGGCAGTTCACAAGGGAGTGTACAACTACTTTTATGACGTTCAAGATTTCTTTATTATACTTATTGTATTTATCAAAGGCATCAATGTGTAGGTGATTCAGATACCGCAAATGCAAGAACCATGAGAAACTCTGCTCTTCGCCGTTCAAAGCGAGTGTAAAATCACCTGAACTCCATGATATGGACGAAGAGTAACATAATGCAAGGGCAGGTGGACGTAAGACGGGGAAAGGGTGAAGGAATAGCGTTGTAGAATCATCGACAGAGCAATCTTCGCTTCAGTTGTCGAGAAATTCAAGCCCACGCAAGTTCGGGGTCCCAGTCCAAAGGGTATGAATGCACCTACATTATTATTAGTTGCTTTTAAAACCCCTTCTGAGAATCTGTCTGGTTTGAAAAGGTGGACATCTTTCCCCCAGATTTGAGGATCATGGTGAAGTGGAATGGTCGAGATAAACAATTCAAGATTAGCAGGAACGATGAGCTTTCCCAGTTTCACTTCCCTTTCAACTTTCCTTGTAAGGTAAACCGCAGGGGTATATAACCTCAGACACTCATTGATGATCATGTTCATCTGTATAGAAATGGAAAATTGATAACATAATCACTTTTCAAACGTTGTAACAGACAAAAGAAAAAAAGAGTTCTTGATATTCTTACAGTTCTCATTTTGGCAATGCCGTCATGATTTGGAGTTCGTTTGCCAAATAATTGTATGACCTCCTTCCTTGCTTCCTCTTGCCAATCCGTATTGAGTGCTAGAAGAAAGACGGTCCAACCAAGCAATGTATTAGTGGTTTCTTGTCCAGCAAAGTAAAACGTCTTGCACTCATCAATTAACTCATCCACCGAAATCCTCTGGTTGTCATTGGCACTGTGACGAGCCTTCAAAAGTAATCCAAGAAAATCACTTCCAAAACTGTCCTTTTCTTCAGTCCCTGCCTTGTTTTCTCTTTTCTTGACAATCTCTATTATGGTGGCATGTACTTCTTTCTCAAGTTTATCCGATTCGATCTCATCGCTGGTTTTGAAGAACATACTGCATTAAATGAAAAGACTACCCGTGAGGACCGAAGTAATTGTCAACAAATCTTGTGGTGAATATTGAGTAGGCCACCGTTGCATAGCAGATGGGTAAACGAAAAAGAATAATAGGGATTACCTGATGCCGGGAACCCTGACCTTGAAAGCATTTTTGAATAACAGGGAGCTTAACTTCATCAACATGTCAAAAATGTTCTTTCCTTCTATATAGCTGCTGCCAAATGCTGTTCTAGAAATCACTTCCGAAGTGAACAATCTAAACTCTTCATACACCTCAATCTCTTTTCCTTCAAAAAATTTCCACCTTTCTAGCATTGCCTCAGCACTAGCTACCATTTCCGGAATCATACTCTAGTGAAACAATACCATCATGATATTAGCAGATTCTCCTTCAGTTTATTACACTAAAGTACAAGTAACCTTGAAGACTTACTTTTAAAGTCTCTCCATGGAAGGCATGGGTGGCCAGTTTACGCAATTTTCCCCATTTTTCAGCTTCGGTTGTTGCCGCTAGGCCGTCTCCCAGTAACTTATTAAAAAAGTTTGGGGTATCTGCTTTCGGATAAGCTCTATCTTTGTTATTCAGTATCTCTTTGCACAACTCGGGTTCTGTAATGACCAACTGAGCCGTAGAACCATGCCATTGAAGATAATTCTTCCCTGTAATTAGTATGTAAACAATGATCAAAATTTACCACGGAATTAAGATTCAAAAACAGTAGTAGTCAACTAAAATCGCGAGAGTTCGCTTGTCACCATATATCTTGATCCATGAGTGCATGTGAGGTTGAACAACAGAAAGTATGTCGTGTGATAAAATCTGTGGCCTTCCCATGACTTCCTTTCTCATGTCAGAGATTTCTTTGGTGTTTCCATGGATAAGTCGGTAAGGAGGGCCTCGGATCCCCTGTGAAGCCATCAGCTTCCGAATGCGAGTCGGAGTCCACCATATCTTGTAAAGGATCTTGATTAGACCTAAGATAAGAAACAAACACAGAAAGCTTGCGAAAATGATTACTAAACCTCCGAAAGAACCCATATTTTCGTATTTCTTTTCGAGTTGGAGTCCGTTGTTCTGAAGTTTTTCTGCTCTTTATATTGTAAACACAAATTAACAAGATGCTGCTGATGGTATTTAGCTAGTGAGTGTCACTTACTTATCTTGCTAGTTACTACAATCCAAAGGGCAAACATCATCATCAATACATTGGCATTGAAACCTTAAGCTGCTATTTGTCGACTTTCGATACATCACTTTGGAATTATCCCTTGGATTTGTCACTGATGAGTCGATTTTATACGATATATTATTTCCTATTCTTGGTATATTTTGGTGAGATTTTGATGTTTTGTTATGTATTTTTAATGTAGAATATGAGAACTTGTTTTGAGCATAAAGTGATCAAACTGTGGAATTTTTGAGTGATTCTAATTGAAGCGGGTTCATGAATCTGTCAAGAAGGTTGTCTCAAAATTTCATAATTTTATCCCGAAGCATTTGATCGTGGCGAATTAATTTATGCCCAATGTGCAGTGCTGCAGATTGGGCTACAAAGCTTATTTGCAACTTTTCGGTTGGAAGATGATGGATTTTGGACTTGGGCTCTTCTTGGAACTTGAAGAGGAGATCCTATTTGAGTTATTTTGGGCCTGTTTTGGTGTCCTGAAGGTCTAGAAACATGACTATCTCTGTGTTAGGCAGATTTCCTAGTCATAATATAAATGTAATTCCTAATTATCCTTTTATTATTTTATTTCCTAGTCATAATAGAAATGTAATTCCTAATTATCCTTTTACTATTTTATTTCCTAGTTTTTAGAAAACCTTTTCTATGGGGTTTTAATTTGGAGTAGTATAAATAAGGCTTTTTAGCCATTAGGGTTTGGGGGGAGAAGGCACGCATTATTTTAGAGAACTCTAGACTTTTTACCTACAAAGTGTTTTCAATCCTTTTTCTAGTTAATATATTTTCTTTAGTTTTTATAGTTGTTCGTAACTAATTTCCGTTTGCTAGGGCCAAGCATTTAGTCTTAGCATAAATATGTAGTCTTTATTCAATTGCTTATGATATTATGCATGTTTACTTTGAATTATTAATCATTGTGCTTGAACTGTCTCTATGTCTTAATGCTTAGCTACCATTAGGATGTTTAGATAAGTAATTAGATGCAATTCAGTTGGAATATCATTGGAGGATTGAGTATTACTTCTTGTGATTAATAATTGTAATTTCAGTTAAGGCGAATATCATGCTCTTAGGGGTTGCATGGTTTTTCAAAAGGTTTTCATAAAACTTAATGAGTCTTACATGTTCATATTTGATCTGAATATCACAGACGGATTGCATGTTAAATATATGTTCTTGCTTGAATATCACGAGAAGAATATGTATAGGAAAACCTAACCTTCAAAGTTGCATGTGTAATTCAAAAGTAATTGGTAAAACTACGTAGGATTCTTAAGGGGACGGCGGAACCCTAGGCTTTTAACTTTATTTTCAAAACTATTTTCTTTAGTTTTTTTGTGTCAATTTATTTAATCATTTTAATTAAATTTGTTTTCATTATTTTTAAATTCAAAATCAACCTTTTCCGATCTTTGTTTTCAAATAATTAGCTAAGAATTAGTTTAAATACATATTATTCATTCAATCCTTGCAGAAAACGACTTGAGCCATTTATATTACAACAACCTTGTTCTCTTGCAAGTATTTTTATCCCTACTTTTACATGTGGTAAAATCTCTATCAGACACCAAATATGTTTACCGTACTATTAATTTGTTTCCCTACCCTCTCTTTCACCACGTTTTTCTAGTTTCTTTGATGAGTTTTCCCAAGCCTAAAATTTCTTCGTAAAATTAGTGTTTGTGTCCATGTCACAGACTGCAGCTGGCATAACAAATTATGCCATCGTTTTCTACGACTCTTGGATGCATATGGTTTTGACTTGTAATAAGTTGGCTTTTCTAAATTTTGAAGGACATGAACCTTAAGCTGCCATTTCTTGACTCCGCTGTGAACTTCTATATCTGCGGGACAAAAGTAGGTCGCTCAATGTCATGGGAAGTTAAAGGACCTTGTATGTGATTACAAGGAGTCGGACAAAATAAGACAGAAAAGCAGATAAAATTTCTGAAAAAAAAAAAAAAAAAATGGAAAAAGAGTGGGTTGGGTGGTGTTACTTACAACTTACACAGAAAAAAGGGCGACAAGCCTCCAACTTTCCGTTGTAGCACCCTTAACAGAAACCTGAAACTACCTTCCTTCCTAGCCCTGAGAACTGGGTCTCTTCAAATTCCTTCTTGTCAAATTTTGTGGTGTCTTCGGAGCTGTTTATTAGATTTGGGCTTATATGGATTTACACTTGGGGGCTTAGCATCAGTTAGGCTTAGTTGCTGCTTTAGGTTGGGTGCATAGTGAAGTCACCCATAGGTAAGTACTCTTAACTAACTGAGTATATTCAGGAGAGGAAATCGAACTTGGTGCATAGGTAAGTTGTCACATCCTAGTTTGCATGGTAAAATATTGTCTGTTTTGGGCTACACCCTCACATATTTGTTCTTGGGTTTCGGCACGAGAACTTCTTAGGGGGGGTCACCTATCATAGGATTGCTCTTGCCCAAACTCACTTAACTTCATAGTTCTTATGGGATCCGGAGCCAGTGAGTTCCCAAAACGCGTCTTGCAAAGGAAGGTGAACATGTACATATAAGGCATAGAGAATCCCCTTCCCTGGGCAATGTGGGACACTTTGGGCCAAAGTGGACAATATCTTGGTATGCGGACTGGGATGTCATAATTTGGTATCAGAGCCACTCCCTGGCCGGAAGTGTGCCGAAGAGGACATTGGGCCCCTAAGGGGGGTGGACTGTAGTGTCCCATATCGCCCAGGGGAGAGGATCATCTATGCCTTATATGTACATGCTCACCTCCCTTTGCAAGACGCATTTTGGGAACTCACTAGCTCTGGATCCCATAAGAACTCCGAAGTTAAGTGAGTTTGCGTGAGAGAAGTCCTAGGATGGATGACCCCCCTGGGAAGTTCTCATGCCTAAACCTAAGAACAAATCTGTGAGAACTTGGCCCAAAGCGGATAATATCTTGCTATGCGGACTGGGATGTGACATAAGTACTCTTAACTAACTGAGTCATAAGTATTCTTAACTAACTGAGTCACAAATCTCTGTCCACCATTTCTTATGTTAAGTAAAATGTGTCATTTTTATATAAATAAATGAATCACGCAAATGTGTACATAAATCATTGTTATGTCATTTGCCATTTATGGGCCCATTTAGGACCATTTTTATGAAGCACTTATGTTCATGAGCATTTTATCTAGAAGTGCTTTTATAAGAAATGCATTGATTTTTTTTCATTAAAAATTTAAGTGCTTTCTAAAAAAAAAAAAAAGGAATTGTGAAAACTTAGTAAAGAAGCATAGCAAAGTACTGCTTGAGAAAATGCTTCAATGATTTAAAAACATTTAAGTTTTTATGTCAAATACAATAGTGTTTTTATTTATCAGATCGCACTTTTAGTCCATCCAAAAGCAGTCCTGAACATAATTTTTTTTTTTTTTTTTTTTTTGAGATAGTGCTATCAATACACCTATTTTTACTTCTTACACACTCTTCTCAAATTTCAGCCGTCAAATCAAATAATTTGAACAAGATCATGACAAAAAATTAACAAGAAAATGGAGAAGGTAAAAATGAATGTATGAATAGCACTATCATTTTTTTTAATTATTGGCAAGAAAAAGGCATTTCAAAGGTGGAATCCTTGTATTACGTGTTCAAGCTTTGTATTATGCATTTCTTGTTGGGAAATGGCAGACTTTAACTTTTAATACTACCATCCTTAATTATCCTTCATTTCCAAGCTTTGACTTCATGTTCCAACGTACTCTAGCACTTCCGATGCTTGTATTAATCTTCCCAGAATCAAATCTTTAAATTAGTGCATTATATATATAGCCATGCACCCTTCATGCAGGTCATAAATCAACAAAAGGCAAAAGGAAAGTAAAAGCAGTTTGTAGTAGAAAATGGGAGGCAGCAAGGGCTCTGGAGGGAATCAAAATGCTGGGTCTGGGGGTAATAAGTCCTCCGGTGGAGCAACTGGTGGCGGTGGTGGAGAAGCCAAAGCAGCAGGAGGGACGGGGGCTTCTATGAAAGCGCCAGGAAGAGATTATACAATCTCGAGAGACAGCTTTGAGAGGAACCCTGCTGCCTACTTCAAAGATCTGCGCAAATAAATCTACTATTTCTCACTAATGGCTGAGACATAGGACTTATATATGATAAATAAGGAGCAGTAGTAATTAGTACTGTGCTTCTGTTAAACTGCTTATCCATATGTATTCTCCCTACCTATCCTAATGCAGTTACTAGTTACATATTATGTTTAAGCTTTCTGTCTTTAATTAAGTTTAGTTTACCATTGATGATACGCAGCGGTTACTCTAAAGTCTAAACACATACCAAAGAGTTCGATAGCTAGAAATAAGTTGAAATGATAACGCATAGATACAATTTCATTAGTTGCACTGAGTAGCAAATCCAAAAGGCATCAATTTCCCGGCAATGCCAGCCTTCACAGTTCAAAGTGAATGTAGCATTACCTGAATTCTATGTTTTGGCCGCACTGTCAAATAATGAAAGGGCAAGCGGACATAACCTGGGGAAAGAGTGAAGGAGTAGCATTGTAGAATCATCGACAGAGCAATCTTTGTTTCGATGGTTGCAAAGTTCGACTCCACACAGCTTTGAGGTCTCGGTCGAAAGGGTATGAAAGTGCTTATGTTATTGTTAGTAGCTAGCTTTAGCGATCCCTTCTGCGAATCTCTCCGTTTGAAAAGTTGCTTGTCTTCTCCCCAAATTCAAGCATCATGCTGAAATGCTAGATTTGAGAAAACCAATTCCACATTAGGTGGCACAATGACATTCCCCTGTCTAGGCACACTGACATTCCCCAGTCTAATTTCCCTATCAACTCCCCTTAATAAGGAATCAAGAGGGGGATATAACCTGTGAGACTCATAGAAAATCATACTCGTCTGCATGAATAAAAAAGAAAAACAGATTCCCAAATTAGAATCTCTATTCTCAACTGAAAACATGTTTCCACCACTTCGTGAAGCAACTGATTGAGTTTTTGACTTTCTTACTATTTTTAGTTTGGAAGTTATCAGGATTTGGGGTTTGTTAACCAAATAATTCCATCACCCCCTTTCTTGATTCCTCTTGCCAATCCGTATGGAGTGCCAGAAGAAACAGAGTCCAAGCAAACAAAGTATTAATGGTTTCTTGTCCAGCAAAGTAAAACGTCTTGCACTCATCCACCGAAACCATCTGGTTTTCAATTTCATCGTGAGTTCACAAGAGAAAATCACTCCTGAAACCCTCGTTTTCTCCAGTCATTGCCTTCTTTTCTTGTTTCTTGACAATCTCTGTTATGGAGGCATGTATTTCTTTCTCTAGTTTGTCCAATTCGATCTCATCGTTGGTTTTGAAAAGCTTACTGATGCCAGGAACCGACTGGGAAAGAAATTTTTAATTATACTTTAATCCCATCTAATAATTTGTATGTAACTTAGAGATTTTTTTTATTGGATTTTTGTTGTTTTCATGTTGGCCCCCCATATTTTGAATCCTAGTTCCGCCCCTGAGCCATAGCTTGTGAAAGATGTTGGTGAGAATTAAGACAAGAAGCCCACACAGAAAGCTTTAAAAAATGACCGCTAGGCCTCCCAAAGAAGCCATTTTTCATGTGCTTCTCTTTGGCTATCTCCCTTAATCTACTGCAGGATGTGTTTCTTGAGAGTGTGAATAACGGTTGTCCAATGCAATACATAATCCTAAAATACTCGTCCTTTTCTTTTCTTTTGTTTCCGGTCGGCACAGAGGCATCATATTTCAACCAATGTATAATATTCAACAAGGGTTTACAATATATAGGCACCATATAATAGAAACGTGTATGGCTGAATATTTGAAGGGTTTACAATATATAGGCACACATACCTTATTTCGTAAGGAAACTAATTAGAAAAGATAAGGAAACTAATTACAAAGGATTACTATCAATTACAAATCTTAATCTTACCATCTATTCTCCTAGAATATTTATAATAAAGACTGACGTCAACACATATCATAAGGCTACAATTTCTAGGTACTCCATACTACCAACCAAGTGCAAGATATTTGGCAATTCTGGTCTTTGGAGTTCAAAGTGAGTGTAGCATTACCTGAATTCCATGTTTCGGACGGACTGTAAGATAATGAAAGGGTAAGTGGACATAACCCGGGGAAAGGGTGAAGGAGTATCGTCGTAGAATCATTGACAAAGCAGTCTTTGCTTCTATATTTGTAAAATTCATGCCCACGCAGCTTCGAAGACCCATTCCAAACGGCATGAAAGCGCCTACATTGTTGTCAGTTGCCTTAGCAACCCCTTCAGAGAATCTCTCGGGTTTGAAAAGTTGCAGGTCTTCTCCCCAGATTTGAGGATCATGGTGAAGTGCTAGATTTGGGACAATCAGTTCAAGATTTGCGGGCACAGTGACTTTTCCAAGTTCAACTTCCCTTTCGGTTTTCCTTATAATAGTAGCAACAGGAGAATATAACCTTAGAGACTCATTGATCACCATACTCATCTGCATGAAAATGAAAAGTATATAACAAATCAGATTTTAAAACTTAACCGACAAGCTAATTATGATTGAGTTCTCGGATTTCTTACCGTTTTCAGTTTGGCAATTCCATCAGCATTCGGAGTTTGTTTGCCAAATAAATCCACAACCTCCTTTCTCACTTCTTCTTGCCAATCCGTGTGGAGCGCCAAAAGAAAGACAGTCCAAGCAAGCAAAGCATTAGTGGTTTCTTGTGCAACAAGGTAAAACTCCTTGCATAGTTCAAATAATTCATCCGCCGATATCCTCTGGTCGTCATTCGTATCATGATAAGCCTTTAAAAGCAATCCAAGAAAATCACTCCCAAAGCTGCCTTCTCCTCCGGTGACCTTCTCTTCTCTTCTCTTAACAATCTCCATTATGGAGACGCGCAGTCCTTTCTCTAGCTTGTCTGCTTCGATCTCATCACTGGTTTTGAAAAACTTACTGCAACATTAAATGAAAAGAATAAAGTTTAGCTATGTAAGAACATCTCCAAAAGAGATGTCAAATTTTTATTTTTTAATTTTCTTTTGAACGAAAGGAGATATCAAATTTTAAACATAAAATTTAAATTTGACATCTTATGTGGCACTTTAATATCTTTTAAAGTTTTGTTTTCCACCCGATATGTCAAATTTTAAATGTAAAATAAAATTTCATATTTATTTCTTTGCATTGGTAATGAAATAAAATGAATTAAAAGGTATAAAATATTAAAACATTGCATTGGTAATGAAAAGAAATTAAAAGGCAAGACTTTTAACTAATAAAAAAAATTAATAAAAAGCATTTAATAATTAATTAAAAAAAATTGAAGTTGCTGTCAAATTTGACAGTAAAGGGGAGAAATGTCATTCCATATTATGACACATCAGATTTGCCTTCTCGGTTGAAAAACATTACAGTTTTTTTTTTTTTTTTTTTAATCGTTATTGCTTGTTAAGATATTTCGACATCTTTTTTAGAGAGGAAAAGAAGTAATAGTCCATAACTCCACTGCTGCGCCAACAGATGGGTAAAAAAAATATCATGGTAGAGAAGTGCTTCTATGCATAACAAGCCGAATGAATCAGATACATAGTGAAATCAAATTGAGCATGTTTCACAACCTTTCTCGATAAACAAGTGGGATATGTGAGTTTGTGCTCAATTCGAATTTCGAATATGCACCGAGATCTCTTCTTGTAATCAGACTTTTTTTTTTTTCTTTTACAGTAAGTTACCTGATTACGGGAACCCTGATTGTGAGAGAATTTTTGAACACTAAGACGCCTAACTTCGCCAGCATCTCGAAAATGTTCTTTCCTTCGATATAATTGCTGCCGAATGCTGTTCTGGAGATCACTTCCGAACTGAACAACCTAAACTCTTGAAACACCTCAATCTCTTTTCCTTCATAACTTTTCCACTTCTCCAGCATTGTCTCAGTACTAGCTACCATTGCTGGAGTCATACTCTAGTAAAACAACACAATCATTCTGTCAGCAGATTTACCTACAACTTGCATGAAAGTGTTGGAATTAGATCGACAGGTCCGGAAGCCTACTCTAACGACATCGATATTATTCCCAACTTGGTACTTATTACTTGCCTTATCCGTTAGATGTAAGATTTTATCACAAAAGCCTCAGTATTACTTAGAGTGTGGTAATCCTATTTAAAGTCATTATTTTTTACTTCCCTGCCGATGTGGGATAGCCAACATGCCACCTCATGTGGAACCCCATTTAGTGGTTCACAGGAAGAGATCCACACATCGACAATTGAAACTCAGAGACTGCCTCCGATGGAATCTAGACTTGTTTTCAATCTTTCCAAGAAGTGTTTCTTAAGAACTCAAGAGGCTGACTCTACGTTAAGAGTCAAGGTTTGTTTCCAAGCCCACACTTCCTTGTGACAAGCCTTTTGGCTTGCACAGGTCTGTAACCAGGGCTCTAATACCATGTTGGAATTCTTAGATCGACAGCCCCGGGGGTCTCATTCTAACGATATCTATATTTGCCCCAACTTGATAATTATCAACTGCCAAATCCTTCAGGTGTGTAGTTTTATCACAAAAAATGTCGATATTAGTTAGAGTGGGATAATCCTATTTAAAGTCATTATTTTTTACTTCCCCGACCGATGTAGGATAGCTAACAGACAGTAGCTGTAACTGTAAAAACTTACTTTTAAGCTCTCTCCATGGAAAGCATGGGTAGCCAGCTTTCGCAATTTCGCCCATTTTTCAGCTTTAGTTGTTGTCAGAAGGCCATCTCCGAATAGCTTCTTCTCAAAGTAAGGGGTCTCTATTTTCGGATAAGCTCTATCTTTGTTGTTCAATATCTCTTTGCACAATTCAGGGTCCGTAACGATCAACTGAGCCTTAGAGCCATGCCATTGAAGATAATTCTTACCTGTAAATTAGCATGCTAAAGATGACCGAATTTATCTTGATCGAAACTACGATTTAAAAAAGTAGTTAACTAATCGAGATCATTTGTTACCGTATATCTGAGTCCAAGAGTGAATGTGAGGTTGAACTACAGAAAATACGTCGTGTGATAAATTTTTCGGCCTGCTCATTGCTTCCTTGATCATGTCGGTGATTTCTTTCGTGTTTCCATGGATAAGTCTGTAAGGAGGGCCTGTGATCCCCTGCAAAGCCATCAGCTTCTGTAATCGAGTCGGAGTCCACCATAGCTTATGAAAGATCTTGATGAGGAGTAAGACAAGGAACACACACAGAAAGCTTGGAAGAATGACTAATTGTCCTCCCAAAGCATTCATCATCTTTGTTAACTAAGTTTTCAATCAGCAGACCATAGTTTGTAAAGTATTCTTGCTCTTTAATCTGTACTGTTAACACAGATTAATTAACTTAATCCCACTTTTGAACCTTCTAGATCACTTTGCATTATTGTGGAAAACTTGCTGGTCGCAAATTAGTGCGTCCTTGGCGTCTTTTGATTAAAGTCGTAGCCATATTATTAAATTCCAAAACTTTCGTTATCACCACACTTCGGAAGGTAATTTGAAGGAAATGATGATTTAATCCAACGTTATGGACTTCATCTCGAGTCTTCTTATATCTGCAGCTGGCCACAACAAATTATGTACACCCTCTCTATATGAAAAATGTGAAAAATGATAAACCCATGTCATTATTAGCTTCTCATATGTTCTTATTTAATCATATATGTTGTTTTCGTTTGATTTATTTAATCGACTACCAGAAATAAAAATGGGTATATATAGATCTAAAAAGAACGTGAAAATCACTTAATAGCTATGGAAAATATGTCGTGTGATAAATTTTTTGGCTTGCTCATAGTTTCCTTGATCACGTCGAATACTTCCTTCGTGTTTCCATGAGTAAGTCTGTAAGGAGGGCCTTATACTAGTTCATCTGTAAATATATGTACACCCAACCATATTCCAAACCTACCCTCCTTATAACCCAATCTAATTTATACCATATATATATATGAAATTTTGTAAGTAAACCTACCACACACCCACCCCCAACGTGTACGTGTGACCATTGCAATGAGAAATATTTAGACTTCTCTACCAAACCAAACCAAATCAAACAAAGGGAAAGATATTCGACGCATTATTGATTTGTTTTTTCATAGTTAGGAAGTCAGGCCACCTAATTTGCTTTTTTTATAATTTAGTTTACAGCTAAGCTTACTCAATCATTGCGAAGTGTTTTTGTACATGAGAACAGCACCGGCTATGTATCGGTATAGAGCATCTGTTTCTTTGATGCAAGATAAGGGCATATAACATATGGCAATCAAAAATTATAGAACTAGTATAGTTAAAGGCTAGATCTACTGCGCGGGGACAAAGAAAGACGCTTGGATTTATGTTTATTGATTTTTTACTAGAATAATTTCTGTTGCGATTATTAGTACTACAGAAGGAAGTAATTCTTGATGGAGTAGCCTTCTCCAATGGAACTAATTTCTGGAGCGTTGTTAGTCAATACTTGAATTCACACCATCTGACGGTTCGTATACTTATTTGTTGGTTTATGGATTATTCCTATTTTGATCCTAACTTAATCTAGACCGTTGAACGTTATATAATCTAAAGGCTACTAAGAAGTGTAAAAATGTATTTAAATATATTTGTCTCTTGATTATTCTATAATATATATATATATATATATATATATATATATAAATACATACATATATACATACATACAAAAAAAAGAATGGGACAAAAATACCTCCCAAACAAAAAAAATTCACAAACTCTTTCAAAATAATGCATAAAATAATGTAGGGGTAATTTCGTCATATAAGCAGTGTTTTTTAATTTTTTTAATTTTTTTATTTTTAATATATACTTGGAGAAAGTGGGAAGAAAGAAAAGAATAAAAAAAATAAAATGATGAGTGAAAGTTGTTTGTGTCCACGTGAAGGGAAAAGGAAAATATAATAAAAAAAATAAGCAAAATCATGAAAGTTGTGTGATGGTGTCAAAAGGAAATGAAAGGAAAATACAATAAAAAATGAGGGCCATGCATCAAATTCTAAATTTTACTTTAAATCCTAATTTATAGAAATCTTTTTTTTCACTTTGCGGAAATGGGTATTTTGAGTAGATAGTAGACAAGAGTTACACAAAAAATCTTCATTTGTGTACGTTGTGGTCCTTTCAAATGTTGCAATAAAGTGTTTGTCACTGTTAAAAGGAAAAATACTTCTCTCAGACCTCTAACAATGCATTTGAGTGATAGAGTTTTAGATCAAGGAAATTCAAAATGATGAAATCTAAAAAAGAAATTTCAGCATTTTCCTATTTAACGTTTTGCTTTTCATTTTGTTTACATTAGATAGTGATGATGATCGCGTTTCTTTTATGTTCTAATTTGACTCACAAAAAAAGGAAAATAATGAAATAAAAAATTATTAAAGCAATTCATGCATATAAACATATTTAAAATGTGCAAGTTGCTTGTAGCGTCACAAAGCACGTGCATGAAGGCTAGTATTTATATATTTGGGCATGTATATGTATATGTATATATTTATATATGTCACATATCACATGCCTCAGTCCTCCACTGTAGCTCCTCTGCTCAAGTCTGCACTTGCTACCAATCACCATCACATGGTTACCCATGCAAAGTCAAGTATCCAGTGTCCTAAAGAACGTTCCGATGGTACTGTTCGCTATCCTCTTCCTTCAATTCTTATTGCCATGGTTTCTTTTTCTCTTATGGAACCTACCAGCTACACCCAAGCTGTTCGTTCTCCTGAAGAGTGGGTAGCGTTGATTGATGACTAATAAGTTTAATGCGCTGTTAAAGAATCATAACTAGTATCTGGCCCCTCCTCATCTATCCCAAAGCCCAGTTGGTTGTAAGTGGATCTTCAAGATTAAGCGACATGACAATGACACTATTGAGTGTTATAAGGCCCGATTAATTGCTAAAGTCTATTATCAGCAATATAATTTTGACTATAAGTAGACTAAGTCTAATGGTTAAACCCACTACTACTCGTTTGGTACTATGTCTTTTTGTTTCTCAAGGGTGGTCTCTTCTTCAACTTGATGTTAAAAAATACCTTCTTACATGTGGGTTCTTGTGCAAGGATGTCTACATGTCTCAACCCCTAGGTTTCGCTAATCCCTCTTTTCCTTTGCATTTTTGTAACTTCATAAGGCTATCTATGGTCTCAAACAAGCGCCTCGAGCTTGGTTTCACGGTTGAGTTCCTTTCTATGGTGCCATGGATTTCAGCAAAGCCAGGCAGACCCTTCCCTATTTATTCTTTCTTCAGGGCAAGTGTGTTATGTTTTGTTGCTATATGTGGATGACATAGTCCTTATCGGCAATCTTTCGCCATTCAGTTGTTTATCCCCATTTTAAATTCTGAATTTGGGCTTAAGGATCTTGGTCCTCTCCATTACTTCATTGGTATTGAGGTACAACATGCTTCCTCCGGAGTTCAACTAACGCAAACCCAAGTATGCTTTTGATCTTTTAAAACGCACCAACATGCTTGACTGCAAGTCAGCTACTACACCTTTTTCGTCCAGGTCACAACTTTCTAATCAGGATGCTACTCCTTTTTCTGATCCCACCGAGTTTCATCACCTTCTTGGAGCCTTACAGTATCTCACTTTGACTCATCCTGATACTGCGTTTATGGTCAATCATATTACTCAGTTTATGGCTCGTCCTACTATGATTCATTTGATTGCTGCCAAACGTGTTCTTTACTACATTAAGGGTTTGTTAGACTTGGGCTTGGTGTTTTGGCCTCATTATGGTCCACTTATTCTTCATGGTTAATCTGGTGCCGATTGGTCTGGTTGTCCCGAGACACATCTGTCAACATCATGCTATCTTCTTTTTGTTGGTCCCAATCATATCTTCTGGAGGTCTACAAAGCAGCCTACTGTCACATGTTCTAGTGCAGAGTTTGAGTATCGTGCTCTTACTCACACCTGAGCTGAATCTCTTTGGGTCTCCTACTTGTTGGTGGTCTCTACTCCCATTTTTCTTTTTGGTGACAATCTCAGTACTACCTACATGGAAGCCAATCCAGTTTTTCATGCTCGCACGAAGCATAATGAATTGGATTACCATTTTGTTCGTGAATGAGTTACATTTGGTACACATAAAGTACAATTTATTTTATCCTTAGATCAACCTACGGATGTACTGACCAAAGGTCTTTCTAAGCCACGGTTTCTTCTACTCCGGTCCAAACTTGTCTCCTCTCAACCATTTGCAAGAGGATGTTAGAGGAGTCTTGTCAAAGTCAATTGTATCTCCTAAGAATCAAGAATGAATATTATAATTTGATTTTGGTTGTATTTCCTATATACGATTCTTACTTTTACACCAAAAATATACTTGTATAAATAAAAGCCTTTGTGCAATGAATAAAATCATTAATTATATATTTATTTTCTATACGTGTGACCGTTGCAATGAGAAATATTTAGACTTCTCTAACAAACCAAACTAGACGGAGGATCTTCGACAGATTATCTTATAAAGTGCTGCCAACTGAAATGGAACAGCTTGAAAAGGTTCAAATGGTAACTGAGCGCTACAATCAGTTTATCCATTGCACTGTTCATAAGGTAGCTTCCATCCAAAGGCATCAATGTCCAGCTACTCGACACTACGGAGTGCAAGATTTATGAGCAATTCCGGCCTTCGCAGTTCAAAGTGGGTGTAGCATTACCTGAACTCCAAGTTTGGGGTGAATCGTCACATATTGAACAGGCAAGTGCACGTAACCTGGGGACAGTGTGAAGGAGTATCGTTGTAGAATCATGGACAAAACAATCTTTGCTTCAGTGTTTGCAAAGTTCAATCCGACACAACTTCGAGGTCCTATTCCAAAGGGTATGAAAGCACCTACGTTATTGTTAGTTGCTTTAGCAACCCCTTCTGAGAATCTCTCCGGTTTGAAAAGAAGTGCGTCTTCTCCCCAGATCTGAGGATCACGATGAAGTGCTAGATTTGGGACAAACAACTCACAATTAGCAGGAACAATAAGCTTTCCAAGTTTAACTTCCCTTTTAACGTCCCTCACAAAACCAACAACAGGGGAATATAACCTTAGAGACTCGCTGAGGATCATACTCATCTGCATGAACCCGAAAAATAGATAACAGATCAGGATATCCAATCTTAATTGAGAACATAGTTCTGACATTTAAACAAGCAATTGACTGAATTGCTAACTTTCTTACCGTTTTCAGATTGGCAATGCCGTCAGGATTTAGAGTTTGTTTGCCAAATAAGTCCATGACCTCCTTTCTTGCTTCCCCTTGCCAATCTGTATGGTGCGCGAGAAGAAAGATTGTCCAAGCAAGCAAAGTATTAGTGGTTTCTTGTCCTGCAAAGTAAAACGACTTGCACTCGTCAACCATATCATCCACTGAAATTCTCTGGTTGTCATTGGCATCATGGTGAGCCTTCAAAAGCAATCCAAGAAAATCACTCCCAAAGCTGTCTCGTCCTTTGGTCATTGACTTTTTTTCTCTTTTCTTAAAAATCTCTGTTATGGAGGCATGTATTCCTTTCTCAAGTTTCTCTGCTTCAATCTCATCACTGCTTTTGAAAAACTTGCTGCAATATTAAACCAAAAGACTAAATGCAAGTACAGAAGTAATCTTCCACAAATCTTGTTCTGACTAGTTGACTGCAAACAATCAAATTTGTTTCATGTCCCCTTCTTGAGAAACAAGTTGCCTAAGCAAGTTTGTGGTCAATTCAAGTTTTATACATGCACCGAGAACTTTTGGTTTATCAATAAGTTCCCAATGCAAGATTTTATTAAACCAAAACAATGGTTACCTGATGCCGGGAAGCCTGATTGTGTAATAACTTTTGAAAAATAAGACGGTTAACTTTGTCAACATCTCAAAAATGTTTTGTCCTTCTATATAGCTGCTGCCAAATGCAGTTCTAGAAATCACTTCTGATGTGAATAACCTGAACTCTTCAAACACCTCAATTTCTTTTCCTTCATAACTTTTCCACCTTTCAAGCATTGTCTGCGCACTCGCTACCATTTCCGTAAACATACTCTAGAAAAACAATACCATGATGCTATTAACAAATTTAGCTTCAGTAGTCTTTGGAAGAAGAGTAAGTACCGGGAGCTGTAAAAACTTACTTTTAAGCTCTCTCCGTGGAACGCATGGGTGCCGAGCTTCCGCATTTTTTTCCATTTTTCACCTTCAGCTGTTGTTAAAAGGCCATCTCCTAACAGTTTCCTTAAAAAGTCGGTGGGCTCACTTTTCGGATAAGCTCTATCTTTGTTATTCAGTATCTCTCTGCACAACTCAAGTTCCGTTATGACCAACTGAGGCTGAGAGCCTTGCCATTGAAGATAATTCTTTCCTGTCGATAAAGATGACCACAATTTACCTTAAAATTAAAACTAACAGACCATAGTTAACATGATCAGAGATCGTTAGTTACCATATGTCCGAGTCCAAGAGTGCATGTGAGGTTGAACGACGGAAAATATGTCGTGTGATAAATTTTTCGGCTTGCTCATAGCTTCCTTGATCATGTCGAATATTTCCTTGGTGTTTCCATGAATAAGTCTGTAAGGAGGGCCTTTGATCCCCTGCAAAGCCATCTGCTTCTGAATGCGATGCGGAGTCCACCATAGCTTGTGAAGGATCTTGATGAGAACTAGGACAAAGAACACACACAGAAAGCTTGCAGAAATGATCACTACCCTTCCCAAAGTAGTCATTTTTCTTATATTCTGCTATTATATATCTTTGGCTATGTCTATGAACCTACTGAGTTTTCACCAGAAGTCCATATTTATAAGGTTTTAGTTGCTGTTCATTGTTAACACAGATGAACAAGATGCCAGTTTTGTCCCAAGGTCCGAATACTTGCTACAATCCAAAAGAAAAATTATCACCGATGACATTGCAAGATTATCAAATTTGCTAAACTTTCTCTATCACGGCCTTTTCTATGCTACGATCAAGACCAAACCATCCAATCCGGACCGTGGCAACTCCTAAGCTACTCATTACATTTGACAGTGTATGATTAAAATAATCTCCCAATAATGTGTTGACAAATTGGTAGGGTTTAGTAGAGGGTGTATAAAATAATGGTCCTTAAACATAAACATAGAGTTCGGTCCCGTCTAAGATTTTAAGAGCATCTTCAAAGGGAATACCAAATTTTAAACATCAAAATGATAATTGATAGTTTATGTAGCAATTTGATATTTTGTACAATATTTTGCTTCACCTGATATGTCAAATAATAATGTCATTTAATAAAAATTTTATCTTTTTGTAGAGTCCAATGATTAAATCAACCAATCAAATATTTCAAAAATATAACAACATTTATTATATATTATATTAATTTATTAAAATATCATTTAATAAATTTAACATCTGCTGTCAAATTTGACATCAAAAGGCTTTGCCTTCAAATAACTCAGCGCCACCTAAGAAACTGAAGACTCGTTTGGAGAGAAATTGATGTCACCTTTTACTGTTATATGCCTATATGGCAATTTTGACATCTCTTTTGAAGATGCTCTAACAACTACGAGCATCTCTAATTAAGATGTTAAATTTAGGTTGTAAAATTTTAATTGAGAGCTTTGAAGTTAGATGCTAAATTTTCTTTTTTTCAGAGGATGAGTCTAAATTATTTTTTATTATGTATTGTGGGTCCTACTGTTATATAAATTGTACAAAATTGTGTAAATTGTTTTGGGTACTTCATGTGGTTGGTGTATTGTGAGAGGCATTTCATTAGATAATTCAACGATAATGCTAGTGAGATTAAAATTTTAAATTAAATTTATAAATTAAATGATGTATCACCAATAAAAATTAAACATTTTAATTAATATTTAAGTAATAATTCAATTATCAACAATCACATCATATGATTAAGAAAATTTAATCTCTATAACATTATCCATAATTCAAATAGAAGGGATTTGACGTTTTGGGCTATGCTGACAAAACAAACACCTGGGATGGTAGGCCTCAAATCCAAGTCAGATAAAACTCTTGGAAAAAATTTGTTGTCCTTTTATCCTATTTGGCACATTTTTTGTGTTTCCTTTGAAGATGATCTAAAATGTCACATTTAACTACATTAGGCACAAAAAGTACTTAGATTTTTTTACAAAAAGTTTCAACTCATTTATTTTTTATTTATTTTTTATTTTTTGCTCGCATCAAATTCATTTAATATGACTTTGCACTTGACTATAGAGTAATATATGACTTTACCTTGTATAATGCTTTGAAGAGAAATTGAGTTAAATTTAAAATAAAAAGTTACAACTTTTCATGTGCATTGAAGGAGAGATTTTTCGTAAGTTACCGAAACACGGTCAGTATAGCTATGTAATAATATATGTGGAACGAAAGTTTGTTTTTTTCTTAAGTGTCCATATACTTGTATTATGATGCATAGTGTATTAACTCATGCTCCAGATATACTGAAAATTATCTCCTAAGAGCATTGCCACTAGTTGGTGGAGGGCAAAGGCAAAGGCAACAACGTTGCCACTACCCAAAAAAACCTCTCTAGCAGTCCAATAAACCAAAGGCAAGTGGTGGACCAACCACTGCCAGCCAAATGCCCGGCCATCTTAAGCCTGGCTTATTGCCTTCGAGCAAGTTGATTCCATCACAAAGTTTTTTTTTTTTTAAATCAAGCGCATGAACACACTCACCGAGAAGGGAGAGTCATAGACAAAACCTGCAGCTGTAGGCCCTGCTATGGCAGAAATCCCAACCCACTCCAATGGCTAGATGATGTGGCTGAATATGGACCGGTGGATTTCCAACCGTTAGAGGGTCTAGACCGTTGGATTTCCAACGGTAAAAAAAAAATTAAAAATCTTACTGTTGCGCCACATGGCGCAATCTAGTGCCTCCGATTTTAAATCAATTTGAAAAACAACGGCCATGATTAATCCAACATTAAAAACTAATATATATATATATATATATAATATCAAAAAATTTGAAAAAAAAAATATGAAAAATTAGAATTTTTTAGATTGTTTCAATTTCATAGTTGGTTATATGATTATGGGAGTTTTTTGCTTTTTTTTCAATTAATTATGTTTGTTGCAATGCTATGTTTTTGCTTTATATGTGAAATAATTTATTAGAATTAAACAATTATTTTATTTTCAAAGCATACAAAACTAATAATAAAATTTACTTACCCTTACCCTTTTTAAACGGATGATGTTATACAAAGACAAGTACTATTCAAGAAGGCAACTTGCATGCTCTTACCTTCCACCAACTGGTGGAGATGCTCTAATATGTCATTCAAATTCAAGTCCTTAATGAGCATGCATAGAGTCCCCGTATACTAGGAAATTGGAAAAGCCAAGTTTGAATGACAAATTAACAAACGCACAATGCAGTGCAATCAATATTAATCTGGCAGTTTCCGGTGCTTGTATTAATCTTTTGCCCGACTCTTGAAATTCCTGAATTCATTAGTGAATCAAAATAATGCATATATAATATGTATGTCACAAATTCAACTTATATGGAGTATTTAAAACTAATGGAAGATTTGCGTAAAATCGAGCGCAATAACATTTTAAGATTCAAACAACTAACCCTACTTGGTGGTTGTCTACTTTCTTGCATTTAGTAAAACATGGTTTTTCTTTTTAGATATAATTTCAGGCAACTTAATATTTGAACACAACTTTTTAAAATAAACTGTAAATATATGTACACCCAACCATAATCCAAAACTACCCTCCGTATAACCCAACTCACAACAAGCCCAACTCGTACGCGTGACCGTCGAAATGAGAAATGTTTAGGCTTCTCTACCAAACCAAACAAACGAAAGATCTTCGACGGATTATCTTAAAATGCTGCCAACTGAAATGGAACAGCTTGAAAAGGTTCAAATGATAATTGAGCGCTACAATCAGTTTATTAATTGCACTGTTTACAAGGTAGCAAGCACATCCAAAGGACCAAAGGTATCAACGTCCAGCTGCTCGATACTACCGAGAGCAAGATTTATGAGCAATTCCGGCCTTTGCAGTTCAAAGTGGGTGTAGCATTACCTGAACTCCAAGTTGTGGGTGAATCGTCACATAGGGATAGGGCAAGTGCACGTAACCTTGGGACAGTGTGAAGGAGTAGCGTTGTAGAATCATGGACAGAACAATCTTTACTTCAGTATTTGCAAAGTTCAATCCCAAACAACTTCGAGGTCCTATTCCAAAGGGTATGAAAGCGCCAACGTTATTGTTAGTTGCTTTAGCAACCCCTTCTGAGAATCTCTCCGGTTTGAAAAGATGCGCGTCTTCTCCCCAGATTTGAGGATCACGGTGAAGTGCTAGATTTGGGACAAACAATTCAAAATTAGCAGGAACAATGAGCTTTCCAAGTTTAACTTCCCTTTTAACTTTCCTCACAAAACCAACAACAGGGGAATATAACCTTAGAGACTCGTTGAAGATCATATTGATCTGCATGAACCCGAAAAATAGATAATAAAATCAGGATATCGAATCTTAATTGAGAACATATTTCTGACATATAAACAAGCAATTAACCGAGTTGTTGTCTTTCTTACCTTTTTCAGTTTGGCAATGCCATCAGGATTTGGAGTTTGTTTGCCGAATAGTTCCATCACCTCCTTTCTTGCTTCCTCTTGCCAATCTGTATGGTGCGCGAGAAGAAAGATTGTCCAAGCAAGCAAAGTATTAGTGGTTTCTTGTCCTGCAAAGTAAAACGTCTTGCACTCGTCAACCAAATCATCCACCGAAATCCTCTGGTTGTCATTGGCATCATGGTGAGCCTTCAAAAGCAATCCAAGAAAATCACACCCAAAGCTGTCTCGTCCTTCGCTCATTGACTTTTTTTCTCTTTTCCTAATAATCTCTGTTATGGAGGCATGTATTCCTTTCTCAAGTTTCTCTGCTTCAATCTCATCACTGCTTTTGAAAAACTGGCTGCAATATTAAACGGAAAGACTAAATGCGAGAACAGAAATAATCTTCCAAATGTTGAATAGTGGCCAAATTAATGGCCAACTTGGCATCCACTCTCGGTTAGTAAACAAAGGAAAAGAAAAAAGGTGGACATCATTCCTTGTTTTGGGGAAGAAAATATGGGTTGTTTTTTCTTTTGTCTACCACCCGTGAGTTTTGGCTAAAAGGAAAAGAAAAAGTTGCTTTAAGAAAGGGAGCTCATTATTCGGTTTTGAAAGAGAAGAAAGAGAGCCTTTTCTTTTTGGTATATAGGGAGAAGAGCTCATTGTTTTCGGGTGTGGGGGGAGCGGCAGATGAGAGAAACCAGGGAGAGCATTCGGCTCTCCCATTTGAATATGAGCTGCTCCTTCCCACCATTTGTAATAATCCCATTTTGTTAGTAATCACTCAATCAAAGATGTTGGTGCTACTTGTGTAGCTTTTGGGAGAGAAGGATTTTGATATGTGTTTCTTCTTCTCCATTTGTTTCTTAGTTTGAGTGAGAGCTATTGGGTGTATGTGGGATTTGGGTTTGAGAGTTAAAACTCTATTTGTAATCTCCTTTTGATATTAGTGGAATTTCCTCGCCGTCTCGAAACTGGATGTAGGCTTACGCCGAACCAGTATAAATCCTTGTGTCTTTTGGATTATTTGTCTTGTAATATTTTGCCGTATTAGCTTTGGTTTCATATTTGAAGCTTCCGCACAACACCAAAAACTTCTTGTGAACGGTTGACTGCAAACAATCAACTTTGTTTCATGTCCCTTCTCGAGAAACAAGTTGCCTAGGGAAGTTTGTGTCAATTCAAGTTTTGTATTTGCACTGAGATCTTTTATTTTGTCCGGAAAAGTGGAATGGACAGAAATTACAGGTCTATCAACAAGTTCCCCAATTCAAGATTTAGTTAAACGAAAAAAAATGGTTACCTGATGCCGGGAAGCCTGATTGTGTAAAAACTTTTGAAAAATAAGAGGGTTAACTTTGTCAACATCTCAAAAATGTTTTGTCCTTCTACATAGCTGCTGCCAAATGCAGTTCTAGAAATCACTTCTGATGTGAATAACCTGAACTCTTCAAACACCTCAATTTCTTTTCCTTCATAACTTTTCCATCTTTCAAGCATCGTCTCCGCACTCGCTACCATTTCCGTGAACATACTCTAGAAAAACAATACCACGATGCTGTTGACAAATTTGGCTTCAGTAGTCTTTGCAAAAAGAGTAAGTACCGGGAGCTGTAAAAACTTACTTTTAAGCTCTCTCCGTGGAACGCATGGGTGCCGAGCTTTCGCACTTTTTTCCATTTTTCACCTTCGGCTGTTGTCACAAGGCCATCTCCTAACAGTTTCCTTAAAAAGTCGGTGGGCTCACTTTTCGGATAAGCTCTATCTTTGTAATTCAGTATCTCTCTGCACTACTCAAGTTCCGTTATGACCAACTGAGGCTGAGAGCCTTGCCATTGAAGATAGTTCTTTCCTGTTGACAAAGATGACCACAATTTACCTAAAAATTAAGACTAATATACCATAATTAACACGAGATCGTTAGTTACCATATATCTGAGTCCAAGTGTGCATGTTAGGTTGAACTATGGGAAATATGTCGTGTGATAAAGTTTTTGGCTTGCTCATAGCTTCCTTGATCATGTCGGATATTTCCTTGGTGTTTCCATGAATAAGTCTGTAAGGAGGGCCTTTGATCCCCTGCAAAGCCATCTGCTTCTGAATGCGATGCGGAGTCCACCATAGCTTGTGAAGGATCTTGATGAGAACTAAGACAAAGAACACACACAGAAAGCTTGCAGAAATGATCACTACCCTTCCCAAAGTAGTCATTTTTGTATATTACACTTAAATATATCTTTGGCTATGTCTATGAACCTACTGAGTTTTCGCCAGAAGTCCATATTTATAAGGTTTTAGTTGCTGTTCATTGTGAACACAGATGAACAAGGTGCCAGTTTTGTCCCAAACTTCTTGTTACTCGTCCGAATACTTCCTACAATCCAAATAGATATTGTCACCGATGACATTGTAATGTTATCAAATTTGCTAAACTTTCTCTATCACTGCCGTTTCTTTGCTACAGTCCAAAAATGTGTGACAAATAGGTAGGGATTATTAGAGGGTGTATAAAATGATGGTCCTTAAACACAAACATAGAGTTCAGTCCCGTTTAGGATTTCTAAGAGCTAAAAGTGATTTTTGATTACTAAAAGGTCACTTCTAACTACATTTGGCATAACAAGCACTTGGATTTTTTTTACAAAAAGTTTCAACTCATTTGTAATAAAAACACTTCTAGCATAAGCATTTTTTTTTTCTTGCATCAAATGCATTCATTATGACTTTGCACTTGACTAGAGACTCATATATGACTTTTAACTTGTATAATGTTTTGGAGAGAAATTGAGTTTAAAATTAAAATAAAAAGTTGCAACATTTGATGTGCATTGAAGGAGGAGAGATTTTTCTAAGTTACTTGAACACAACCAGTTCACCCGTGTCATAATACACATAAGGAGAAGGCTTTTGCTTTTTTAAGTGTCCATCTACTTGTATATGACGCGTGGTGCAGTGTACCAAGTACATTAAAAAATCTCTCCTACCATGTCATCCTGTTTATACCTAATTTTGCATTATCAACTCGTGTAATTGACGTCGTTGGATGAATTAATATTTTTCTAGACTTACTACTCATCTCAATTATCGTAGTAATTATTGTAGAGAAATATATGAGTTTGGATACAAGGATAAAACTGAGAGGGCAGTGGATTGATACGTCGGAGGCAGCCAACAAAGGTGATAGTCTGATTAGACAAGGCAGGAATTGTAGAATCAGTTTGGCTGATTTTTTTTTAAGGAGTCCATATTTGTAAAGTTTTAGTTGCTGTTGTTATTTAACACCGATGAACAAGGTGCCACTTTTGTCCCAAGCTTCTTCACTTACTACAATTCAAAGAGAAATTGTCGCCAATGACCATGCAGTATTGTCAAATTTTCTAAACTTTCTCTATCACTGCCTTTTCTTTGCTACAATCCAAACCAAACGATCCAATCCGGGACTTGGCAACTCCTAATGGAATAATGCTCTGGAGAGAAACTGAGTTAAATTTAAAATAAAAAGTTCCAATTTTTCATGTGCATTTGATGAGGAAAGATTTTTCCAAGTTACCGGTACACAGCCAATACAGCTGTGTCATAATATATGTGAAGCGAAGGTTTTTTTTTTTTTTTTTTCTTTTCTTATACTTGTATTATGACACGTGGTGTGCCGATCTGTATTCCAGTGACACCCAAAATTCTCTCATAACATGCCATTCAAATTAAAAGCCTTAATGAACATGCAGAGAGTTCCGGTATACTCGGAAATTGGAAGAGTGAAGTTTAAATGAACCAGCAAACGCAGAGTGCAATGCAATCAATGTTAATCTGGCCGTTTCCGGGTGCATGTATTAATCTTTTGCTCGACTCTTGAAATTCCTGAATTCATTAGTAAATCAAAATAATACACTATATAACAATCTGTATGTTGCAGATTCAACTTATATACATATATCCAAAAATGGGAGCGAATGAGAGTAAGGAGGGAAATGAGAACACTGTGGCAGGTTTGGCTGGAACTGTTGCAGTTTTAGCCCTCGCTGCGTACGGTCTATGTGGAGTATTTGGATCGGGTTCCGGCCAAAGGAACACGATGAAGGCTCCCGAAAGAGGGTACCGAATCTTCGGGGGTGATTTCGAGCGTGACCCTTCTGCTTACTTCAGGGACCTGCGCAAGTAGCAAGTTGAAAGTTGGAACTGAGAGAGTACCTTAAATATGAATACACAGTTGTTGGAGTGTTGGAGAGGTGGAGAGTTTTGCTTTTGTTTTGTTTTGTTTACTTGTATTTTCCCCTATGATCTATGTTGAATGTTAAACTTGGAGTTGGGGTTGATTAACATTACATGGTGATTAAGCCTTTTGCTTTTGTTTTGTTTTGTTTTGTTAAACCTTGAGTAATTTATCACCCAAAAAAACGTAACGAAGAACATATCAGAAATGCTGCTAATGTTGCCTTTATTACCTTAACCTCGAAGGCATAAGTCATCAGAAGGTAATACGCAACTGAAACAAGAAAAACTAAACGCATCGCCTTCTCTTCTTGCCTTTGCCTTTTCCTAATCGCCCGGACTTCATAGCATGTTCTTGCTCTTGTAGGAAAAGTCGTACTTTTCCATATTTCTCAGCTTTCTCTTCTTCCATCAGCGCCTTATCCCTTGCCTTCACCTCGTAAAGGAAAGAATTATCCTTACGCAGTTCACGAATAGCCCCTTTAGCTTCTTGCTTCAAAAGTTTCTTCATCTTTCTTCGCTCGGCTCGTTCCCGGTCTGGATCATAGTCTCTGCCCTTCACAAAGCTGCACAACAAAATATCATTCAGTGGTGAATCCAGCAATACGTACAAGCACTACCCAACATAATAACATTAAGACAATTGGGGACGGGTAGTAAAGATAAATTACTTCTCCTCAAATTTCGGATTGAGCATTTTGATAGCCACCGGCTTTTGCTTCCGCATCTGAAGTGGTTGCCGCAGAATGTGATGTTTATCTGCTTCTGTCTTAATCAGTTCAGCAACATCCTTCAATTTGTCTGTTAATACTTGTGGCATATTATCCTGTTCCGCCACTTCAAGCAACAATACTGAAATTGGCAAAAAGATTTCAGGAAAATAACTGAATCCTTCATAAATGATGACAAACTCACGTAGAGTTTCAATCACCGTCACCAGCACACTAGCCCTGAAAATTAAAAGTTCCAACTTTTAAAGACAGAATACCATATGCAAACTTTACAGTATTGATATACAAAATTAGAATTACAAAAGCAATAATCTGGTAGTGGCAAAAAACAAATTGGACCAATTTTGAGGATCATTTATAAACAGCAAAACTGACCAGTCTGCATAAACCCTAAACAACATGCATTGTGTGGGCACTTCCACAATGTATCATTGAGTACGGTAACCATTTCCTAACCTGAAATCGTCAGAGCTGAAAAAAGAGGAGTCCTCTGGCAGGTCCATTATTGTGAGAAAATTGAGAGAATCAACCTGAGCTACAGATTCATGTATACATAAAAGAGGCCTGATTGCTTTTAATTCCATAAGATGACAAAACTGCAGGAAAACAAAACGAGGATTGTTACTTCATCATATAACTGTAAACTAATTTCCTTCCGAGGACAATGAAACCATAAGGTGCCGCCTAATATATAAAAAATATATTACAAGGCAGTCCTACATGAGAATTTTGACTTGGCATTGGCTTTCTGTCTTTAGCTGCCATCAACAATGTTGTGAGAAACATGACTGCTTCAGGACAGAACTTCCGAGATTGTTTGTTATCTACAGAATGCATTAATTTTAAAAGAAAGAACTGGGAATTGAAACTGTTGGACAGAACAGTAAATCGACCAATTCATGTAACTACCAAATACATACACAGAGAAGCATGGCGCACAAGAAAGAACCAACTGCAGTATCACGACCAGACATGATAGGAGAACGCGCCAGATATTCACACACCAACAGTGTTGCTGGAGTCATGACCACATGGCGAAAATCAGAGCATGGAAATATCAGGGACCAAAGCCTCAGAAGAAATAATGTCTTTGAAGAAGGCCAACAACTCTGTTCTGTAAAAACAAAACAATGACGAGAAGTCAGCACTTTAGCAAGAGCAAGCTTGTAACTATGCTTCCAAATAAACAAAAAACTATAGATTCCATTAGGGATTACCTGGGTTCTTAACAGTTTCACTAAATTCTGTCCGCGCCTGTAAAATTCTCTCACGAGCACAAATTGCAGCGAAGTATGGAGTCTCCATACTCATCTCAATCAATGGCTTAACCAGAAAATTTAACAACTCCATATTCAACGGCTTTCTATTTGCTAATATGGCAAAATACTGCAGGAGTACACCATAAAATACCTGGAAAATGGCAGAAACACTCATGGGTAGTTAGCAAATATAATGAAAACCGAAGATGTATATCTTCACTGATTTTTTGCTTGGATCAAGTCAAATATTAAATGACAGTACAGAATTGTTCCACATTTGACAAATAATTTTAATACTCGTTTCCAAAACATAGAAGCAACAAACAGTTTCAAACTTGCATTTTTTTCCGGTTTTCTGCTGCAAGCTTGATTGCATTGCTTTTCCGGATTCGATTGATAATCAAGACAATGTCGGCATTAGAAAGATTATCCACCAATGCACCTAATTCTTCAAAGCTTTTTGGAGCTTCAATTAGGTATGGGAGGTATGACTGAGTAGAAGATCGTTTACCGTCCTGAGATATTTTCTTGGCATCTAAAGAATCGCCCTCTTTTTTACTGGCTTCAGAAGCATCAATTTTTTTCATTTTTTTCAGCTTTATTGGTTCCACCTCTTCTTCGTCAGCATCATCATCCTCTTCATGTGCTTCAGACCCATCTTCTTCTTCTTCCTCCTCATCCAAATCCGTTCCAAGATTATCATCATCACTTTGTTCCCAGTCCTTCATAAATAGATTATTTTCACCCAGATTAATATCTTTATCAGATCCTTCACTGTCATCTTCAGGACTTTCTGAATCCTCAGAAGCGTCGCCTTTTTCACTCTCAGAATCGCTAGCATCTTTTCTTTCTAGAATCTCATCAACCCAACCCTTTTTAATCCGCAGCTCTTCATCAAGAGAGGAGTCGCCAAGATCATCTCCAGATATGGGTCTTGGCTTATTATGGTTAGATGATGTCTCAGCATCTTCATTGTCATCGTCACTATTGATATCAGTGGCAAGCATCCTCTTCAGTCTCTCTTCCTGAATTGTGAAACAAACTCAAATGAGCGTTCAATTCATACTAAAAAAGTACAAATGAGATGCAACATCCAATTTCTCAAAGTTATTTGTTCCACTAAATAAAGGGCACGTTTACTTATCAAAAATGGACATCCAAGGTATGGGTATCATTCCCGACATATCATGTGTATACTAACACACGAGGAATATGAAAAATTAAAAATTAAAAAATAAATAAAACACGTTAACCAAGTAAGGAATCATCAAAGAAGGTAACCAGGATCATTCCCATTCATGACTTCTTCCCATTAAGCATGCCCAAAAGGAAATGGAAAGCCTGACATTCAAAAAGTTGAATATAATGCATTTTCTTGTTACATCCTCAAAACATCATGCCACTTGCACCACACCAGAATCAAATTAAACAAATTGTATTAGAGATGACACCAGTTACCATATATATATTTATAACAAACAAAGGATATATCTAGTTGCCAAACGCATATAAACTGCACTTGCCAACATTCTACCACTATTTACTAATATGGACTGCTAATATTGCAAATAACTTCAAAATTTGCACTATTCCTTGATTATGAGGAAGGAACTACAATCATGTATATACCAGTGCTTTTTAATTTGGACATATATTGGCACCAGCACATTGAACTTATTAGCAACAATAAAAATCTCAACATAAAGCAAAGACAGGTGCATTGGCACATCAAATTAGCATGCACATGACATGCGTAAATGCAAAAACACTCATAAATTGTAACAAAATAAGATACCTCCAAATGCTCAAGCTGCTCTCTCTCCTCTTGTGCTATCTCTTCAGGTGTCTTTGTCCTGTCAGAGGGTTGAGCACGGCTTACCATGACTAAGTTGCCAAAAGTTTTGAAATAAGACGAGATTTTTCCTGTGAAATTGTAAATAATAAGGAATAAAAAAAAACTCGTATACTAAAGAAAAAAATACAGAACCGTAAGAAGTTAGAAACCAATAAAGGACTTTCATGAAAATACCTGTTCAGAAAGCTCATCCTTCTTCGAATGCTCATTTGGAATATTCTTGTCTGGTTCAGTAATTTGTAACAGTTTAGAGGGCACTATGGATGTAAAGGATTTGTCCAATTCTTGCCTAAAATCTTCTAGTTCTTCCTTATCTTTTGCTGTTTCAGCCTAGAATGGATCAAAGGAAAAACAAAGGAAATCATAAATAAAGAAAAACAAGTATCAAGGAATGCATGTAACCATTATCACCAAACAAGTTAATGCCATAAAGGATTAGAATAATGCTATAAATGATTAGAAACCCACCGTATAATATTTGTCTTTTACCATAACCTCCTTCATTACTTCCTTCTTGCTTTTAGGTCTGTGTAATATGAAAACAATGAAACCAATTAGGATCATTTATAAGGGGGGAGACAGAGTGAGATAAAAGAATAGATTATAGTGGGAGACACAAGAAACAGAATTCCTTTAAAACTACAATGAATTTCTAAATTCGAAAGGGAATTAACTATTAAATGTCATATAATGAGGCAAGCAGTGAAGCAATCAAGAAATGTCAATTAAAATCCTAATACAAGTACAATACCTAAAATCTAACAAACACTTATATTACTGATGGGCATATCTAAAACAATCTTGAATTTGAATATCACAGAACAAAATTCAGATAGCAGAAGGGCTCGCATTTTCCTCTCCTTCCATTAGATCACCATCCATTTGATCTGTCATGGCTAACCCTTCTGCAGAGAACAAAGTAGGCACCATTACTGCTATTAGAACAGTCCTAACAATCAATCACCAAATCATGGGGAGATGCACGTGTTTCCAACAACAACATAAAATCACTAAAAAAACTTTGGTTAGCATCAAAGATCTGCTATCGTTTTGAGGGTTTTTACTTTCCTTTACTCCATATGAGCAAGAGTTCCTTCGGATACTTGTGATAAAGCCTAGTCCAGAAAATGATACTAAGTAGAAGCCAGAATTGTCCAACTCAACCATCAACCACATGAACTTCTATCCAAACATTACAGTTAAAAACCATGGACATGTCAATAACCAAATTTCAAATAATAAGTGGTAACTGAACCCTGAATGATGCATTCAAAATCTAACTTGCACAAATGAAAACTGAAACCCTACTGGATAAACAAACAACACAGATAGAAGTATCTCTACACATACTCTTAGTTTTAGTGGTTTCTGTGCCATTGTCGTCATCATCAGGCAGCACATCATCCTCAAAATCATCCCTTTCAGATAATGCACCAAGACTTTGAAATTCAAAGTCATCTTCTTCTCCATCTGATAAGTTATATTTGCTTTTCTTGTTCGTCTTTAACTATTCATGAAAATGAAGAGAAAAAAAGAAAATAAAATGAGAAACAAAACACATTAATAATAATAAATTACCCATGATTCCATAAATTAAACTGAATATAGTTCTGAAATAGAGTTTATAGTTGCGTAGAAAGCTTGACAAAAAGAAAGGAAATTTAGATATCATGTGTTAGATATGTACATTTTAATGAGGTAAGCTTTGTGCGACAAACTACAACTGTTTACTATTTCCCTATATTTTCATGGTAACCAAACAGAAAACAAAGCTGACCCCAAACAATGGGTAGAAATTCAGAAAATGAGCTTACTTGATGCTCACGCTGCGCACCCGAATGGCCTTATCGAACTCATTGAGCTCGTCATGATGCTCCCCAATTCGCTTATCGACAAAGACCGAAGCTTTATTGCTCTGCTCGTACTCCTTCAGCAGCGTGTTCTTCCTCTGAGCCACCAAAACATAAATAAATCAATAAAATTACAAAATTTGAAGTAAATTCAGAAAGGGAGTGACGCAATTCAGTACCTTTTCAATGGCGCGAGAGCGGGAGAGGCCAACTCGGCGCTCTTCGCCTTTGCGCTTTTTGCCGAGAATGTCGAATTCCCTACGGGACCAATGGTCTCGAACGGGTTGGGTTTTAGGGGGGCCTGGTGCTTCATGGCGACAGCGTTCGGGCCTAACTTATTCTTTTTCTTCTTCGCCGTCGCCGCAGTCTCATGGTTGTGATTGGCGTCAGCTCTGCCGGGTTTTGGTGATTTGGTCTCGAAGGGGTTGGGTTTCGAAACGGACTTCTGGTGGTGCTTCTCCTTGTGTTTCGCCATTGGAGACTGGTGTGAGCAGGGAGGTGATGCCGGTGGTTTAGGGTTTAAGCATTCGAGGAAGAAGGCGGGGCTTAGGATTTTGCGGGAAGTTTTGTTTGTTGGAAAGGAAGATGGGACTTAGAAGAGTGACAGGCCGGGTTGGGAACAAATCGGATCTGAGTCGGGTGTGGGTTGCTTGTTAGAGTCGAAGACTACAAATTTTTGGATAATTACTTGGAATAATCAGTTTTTTGGGATTTAATTGTAGAAATGATTAGTTTTTGTCATATCGTCATTATACTATTGTTGTCATTATGTCGTTATTATATTAGATATATAATCAATATGTCATTGTTACTACAAATTGATCATTGTAGGCCCTAAATTTTTAAACAAATTTATGATACTAAATTATAATACTGAGGTCAAAAAATATGTACATTTTTAAATTAAATTGATCTTCAACTCACTTATTAATTATTATTTTGTGATTAGTAAGTGTTGAGGTTCATGATCCGAGTAATTGTGCCCTTGTAACTAAAAGCAATGTGCCTTTGTAAATTGTAACAATAATTTTTTTCATAAACAATTGTTGTTTGTGAGAATAAACTTAGAGCTTCTAAGTAGTGATTAGTGGCAGTCACATGATGATTGTGTATTACTAAAAACTACATGATATAGGTGACTGGTTTTTTTGATCATATTTTATAAATCCCATAATATGTGGATCGATAGTTGAATTCTATCGATTGATGGTTGAATTCCATTTTTAGGATTTATATATCTAAACTACGTGATATAGAAATCCTTCCTAAACCCTGACAAAGCTTTGGGAAGGCGCAGCAGATGAAGGGCCCCTTGTCTTAGAACGGACCTGCTGCATATATTTCAGGCCATGGGACTGAAATGAGTGGCTTCTCTTCAAAGAAAAGATCTAGGGCCTAGCAGTTAGCTTCTTTAATTTATGTCCTTTCCATTTTCTAAGCATGACCGTCTGTTAGGCTTTATCTGAACAAGGAGAAATTCCGGGTGCCGCACCCAAAACTTTCTCCTACAGAAGGGCAACCATTCTTTCCATTAACTCTGTCAAAATTTCTGATAAATATTGCTAACGCAAAATGAGAAATTTCACCTCCAATATCCATGTTCATTTTAATATGGCTTTTACCTCATCTATATATAACATGTCCCGAACCACGTCCTGAGTAAGGGAATCTGTCCCAAAGATGCTTTGGTGTGAGGTTAGCCAGGCCTTACGAATGAGGATCTTCTCCGGATCCTCTTTGTGAGGATCCTAGAGATCTTCCAATCATATCCGTTCGATATACGATGAACGGATATGATTTAAGAATTTCCAAAATTCTCACAAAAAGGATCCGGAGAGGATTCTCATTCGTCTTTACATACATTGGAGATAAGACACTCAATAAAAGGAGTCAAGGGAGGGACCCCATTGTCTCTCCAAAGAAATAATAGACCATTGACCTGAATAATTACAGTCGCACTCTTTACATTCACAACCACCCTTTTATTTACAAACAGATGCAGAAACAATCATAATTTTCATGCAGCGAGATTAGACTATCATATATATATGCTCTTGTCTTGCACTCTTAATTACTTAATTAGGCCAATAGCCAGAAATCTTTCTGGCGCTTTGTAGTAATCAAATACCCTCCAACCTTCCTGCTTTTCCTTCTCACAGCAACTGCCATGCAACTGGCATTTTGTATACAGTACTCCACCACACCGCCGCGGCCGCCGCTGACCCGGTTGCCGGTCCACATCACCAGAAGACGCCATGTAGTAGACCTCTTTTTCTGCCCCAGTACAAGCAATCCCACTTCTTGTTTCTTTGCCTCTTCCAGTATTTTTGGACCCTTCTCCTTATTCCCTTCCACCACCACTGCAACCTCAATTTCTACCTCTGGCCTCTTCAACTGACACATGTTCCTCAAAGAGTGGACAAGTGCATAAGCTCTTGGAGATGGAGCTATCTCCTTGCTGGTCTCCTCACCTGCAGCTGTAACAAAATAAGTCATAAATCAAAATTCTTTCAAAATAAGTGTTTCTCGCAAAATCAATCTCAAATCGGTCCTAAGTCATATATTCAGTTTTCTATAACTTCACTCAGAAAATTAAAGTAGAGTTACATAAAAAAGAACTGTTATCAACTCTTCGAAATAGTCACACTTGTCCGTAAAAAACATTAATTCCCTATGAAAACCGACAAAATAAAATGTCCAACCTTTTTTTGAGTTTGCAGATTTGGTGACATGAAGCAGCACAATTTTATCCTGGCTCTGCACAGTGTGAGAGAGAGCCCATTGGATAGCTCCTTTGGCTTCAAGGCTGGAATCAACCACAATCATGATTTTCCTAGCAATTACCAACGCAGCTTTTTTAGGGTTTTCATCACCACCACCACCAGCAGCTGCTTTCACTTTCGATTCTTCTCCAACATTCCTAGAATCCTCAAATTTTCCATCACTACTTTTTTTAGCGACATCTGAAACATCTGGCTTGGACTGTATCGTTGGCGACCGAACCCTAACGTGTGGCCTAATCCTGTTTAGACAGAAATTAGGCAATTTAGTGCCTATTTTCCCCATTTCCTGATATGAAACTCGATAGACTTTGAGATGCCTGTAATTCTTATATATAAAGTGGAGTACTGAAGCTGAACAAATTTCTAGATGTGGCATGGGGGCCATGGTGTTTAAGTTATTTCTGCTTTGCATTTGCTTTATTCGTTTTCTTTATTTTTGCCTAATCATGTTTGCTCTGTTTCTTTTATTTTTTCCCTTTATGCGGTGCTGTTTCTATTAACGTGCTTCTCATGATGCTGTAGGGCCATGCAAGGCTATCTGGCATGTTAGGATAATCAAATTATTTTTCAAAGCAAAAACAAAAATACTTGACAAAAATAACAATATATTGATCACATATCCAAATAAACATCTATACATTAACTCAACTACCAACGGTTTGGTGCCAAATAATGAATTATGTATTTATTAAATATATAGATGATTAAACGATGCAATTTTGCTCTAGTTAGCTGAAAATTGTAAAACCTGTTATTCATCATGATTCATACATGTGTGTGTGTGTGTGTACACAAAGGAAGAAGCCAAAAAAGGATGAAGTTTTCATAATATTCAAATTGCCTTCTTCCATTAAGAATTAAAAAAAAACAAAAAAAAAAGAAAAACAAAACAAAACCTACTTCGGGTGGTCAAAATATATTTAATAAAAAATTAATAACTATAATAAGTAAAATTAAAAATAGATAAATAATATATATTATCAAATAGAAAAACAAATAATAAAATAAAAAGAGTCAATTGTCAAACAAGTACGCGTAGGCCTGGCAAACGAGTCGTGTTTGTCATGTTCGTGTCGTTTTCGTGTCATACTCGTTATTTGAACAAGTCGTATTGGGTCAAACCTAATATCTTAACGGTTTATCAGGTGAGCCGCAACCTGATTCGTTAAAGAGTCATATAATTTCGTGTCGGGTTAATGTGTGACATCCCGTCCCGGAAATATCGAAACGCACGTGTGAAATTACGATCTTGCCCCTAGTTCGTTTTTGTCACGTTATGGGTTGTTTTGTGTGGTGTGGCATGTGTTGGACCACACACACACTCCCACACACAGACACTGTCCCTCTCTCTCTCTCCTTCTGTCTTCTCTCTGTCTCTCCCGTGCTCCCTTCCTCCCTTCTCCATTGAAACTGTACGGACAAACCCCAAAACCCCTCAAACCTTAGCAGATCGAGGGAACCAAGTACACCATCAAGCTCGTGAGGCTGAGAGGAGTCTAGTGGTACCATTTCCAGGTAAGAAAACTACCATTTTCACGTCGTTTCGAAGTGGTCCGAATTGTGTACTGTTCATGCAAATTTAATCTAGTTAGCTTTTGGACTTTTGAAGCTTGTAGATGTGTTGGTGAGGTCCCAAGGAGCTTGGGAGTGCATCGTTGGACGGATTTGGACGTCGGAACCAAGAACTGTAAGTTTGGCCGAATTTTCATGTTTTTGAAAAGTTTGGTTCCGTTGTTTTTAGGCTCTAAAACTAGTCCAACGTGGTAGATGAGGTATAGGGCTTCATTTTGGTATAAAATACGTGAAAAATGGATGAAAAACGATGGAGAATAGTGAGTTTTAAACTTTCCCAGTTTTCCCGGTGGCCGGAGTCCGGCGAGGGTAGATCGGAGAAGAAAGGAGAATATTCCGTTAAGTTTAACGGAATATTCCTAACGGCAGTGACGGCGTCAGTTAGGTTTAACGGAATATTCCGTCAGTTTAACGGAATATTCCTGACGGCGTCAGTTGACACCGTCAGTGTGCATGGCACGTGGCCGCGCGTGGGGGGCGCGTAGGTCCGTGCCTTGGCCGGCGCGTGGGGGCGCGTGCGGCGGAGGAAAATTATTCTAAAAATATGGTTGTGATCCTGAGGTTGTGTAGAGCACGTTGGTATATTCATTTGTCCATTTTGAGCAATGTATGAGAAGTTATTACGAGAAGTTGGTTATGTGCTTTAAAGTTAACGTTTTTATAGTTATTTCGCATTTAGGTGACACATACCCCGAGGACGAGCGTGCACACGCGAGGCAGGGGGGCTACGACCCTTCTACATATCAGTGAGTGGGCTTTTGTTTTCCGTATATACCTATATACATTTATATTCCCAGAAATTGATTAAAAAAAGGTTTTGTATGTTATGCCATGCACCATATTGTTATTGTTTATGCATCATCACATGCATTAGTAGTGGCATACATTTATATATGCATATTGGTGTTGTGGACGTACAGGTAAGTGCCAGGTAAGTGTTATTCACGTTTATATTTCAGTAGTGGTTAGAGATGCTTAGAGAGCTCATAACCTGCACCCCCGGTGTTAGTGCTCCCGCTCAGAGTAGGGCACAGTCCTTCACGTGATGTTCACCTCCCGCACCACACGCTCAGCTTGGATCCAAGTTAGGTGCATAGGCCTGTCGTACAGACCACATTAGGTGGTTCCGACTCGTAGGTGACCCGCGATTATTCGCACAGCCTTCACGTGATCGTAGCACTAGAGCGTATATATATATTACACCCAAGCCTGTCGTACAGACCACTTTAGGGTGGGCAGGTTCAGTTAGTGAGTTTGAGATTTGAGCTCTATATGCAGCCGTACAGGTCACGTTAGGTGACTCCGGCTGCCAGATGTTGTGCTATTGATGTGATTTATACCTGGGCACTTGCATACATTATGAGGTTCCGACATGGCATATTCTGGAGCATGATTGGCATACCCTTGAGCATGTTTGGCATATTTATACATACATATATATGTTTATTTTTCTGGGAAGTATACAGGTTTTACGGCGAGGGGTTAGAATGTATTTTGCTAAATGGTTTTCAAAGAGCTTTGTTTTTGCCCACTCACGCTTTTGTTTTGCGCCCCTCGAGGTTCTAGTTGCTTAGCCGTTGCGGTGGTTTCCCTTGAGGGATTTCCGACGTTCTGACAGACACTCCCCATTGTAGGGTTGCCTTCGGGCGTACTACTGTTGTCGTTTTTGTTTGGGCTGCTATAGACCTGCTCTGAAATTGTATCTCACTTACTAGCACTTATTTTAGTACTTTGCATGCTAGTTTCTAATTATTCGTACTTTTATATTGCTACTTTATTAGCTTCCGCACGTGCACATGGCTACGTCACCTTCGTGTGACGGCCAGCACGCTCCGACCTCGGTCGGGGTGTGTCAAATGGGTCATGCAAAACAATTTCAAGCCAAATGTCTTGACAAACGATATCCTATTGGATTCTTAACTAATGACCAGATAACGACTCAATTTGTTATTGAGTTCCTAACGGATGATCCAATAACGACCCGAATCGTTAGCATGTGAACGCAAAGCCTGTTATTTTCATATTGTGTTAATGGGTCGTGTAAGATATTGCAAGACTTACATACATGTGTGGCAAGAGGCTAGTGAGTCATACAGTTCTATACATGCATGTGATTTATAGTCGGCAGCAAATAAATATGTGCCAACCTCAAAGAAATCCGACTGTAATTTGTGAATTTTTTATGCTAAAGCATGAATTGCAGTTGAGCTTTTATGCTCAATGATTTATAAACCTTTTTTAATGCGTGAAAAATTATTGGATTTATGCGTACATTTTGATTTCTCTGACAGTGATATGATGATTTTGGTTGCGTTTGAGCCACGCTAGTTGTTTATGCAAGTACAGAATGCACAACTAAAAGCCTTTCTACATGTATAAAGTTATAATTTGCTTTTCTGGATTTTCAATCTTACATTAATAATTGCTCTAAGAGGATGCCAGCACAATTAAGAATACAAAAATGAAAATTAAACCGCACAAAAACTAACACAGTAGATTCCTTGAACTGCAATTCAAGTAAATCGAGTGGCAGGATGATATTATTAGACGGAAAATACTTTCATCCATTCCATGCATGGTGTGCACCAGTTTCTCCATTAATTTGTTATTAGCATATCGCATAAACTTTATAATTAGAATTGTACAAATTTTTCTTGCGAACAGTTTATTTTGTTAAATATTCTGTAACGATATTTATCTACAAAAAATCAATTTAAATCAACATTAATCAGAAGTATTAGTTATAGCAAGATCATACTGGTTACGTAATGAATGTCGAATTTAGACATGATGAAACAAGTTAAAGGTTGTGCTTGGAAACAAATTTTGTTTGTTAAAGTGCTAAATCTTTCGTTAATTAGGATGCTAAACTACTTTACAAGGACGTGCCAACCTCCATTGAGACTTCCAATCTTAAAAAAGAGAAACAGTAGATTTGTGAAAGAAAAAGGGATTTCTGCATGTCTTATCAAAAGAAAGTGGCCAAACATGATATATAATGTTGTTGCAGCTAAAGGCAATTAAGCGAATAAGGTTGACTTGTTACTTCATTAATTGATTAAAATTTTCAACGAGGATAACCCATTAGTGGTATTATAAGTTCACTCATATCATACTAAGTAACATTTTGTGATAAAAATGTCACAATCACACAAAAGTTTCCCGTCATTAGAGATTCGGACACTGGAGAAGATGTCATCCTACTACGTGCATTTGGGCTTTCCTCAGTTGGTGGCAAGCAGCGCATATATTAACAGGCTTCAAAGTAGGGTCGCAAAAGTAGTTGGGGTTCAGCCCGAACTAAAACCAGAATAAAAGGGAAGGAAACTTGCAAAAGAAGATTCGGTGTCAGCGAAGATAGCCCACAAGAATAAGGCCCCATGAAATATTACCTCTTTCGTATTTGAGTAGGTTTATCTTCCTTTGAAATTCTTTTTCTGTAATTTTCATCTATTTGAATAATTACGATTAAATCACATTAATATTTTAAATTTACTCTTTATGGAGAAAAAAAGGTAAAGAAGAAAGTGTGAGAGGAAAGAAACGAAGAGAAGGGCAAAAGATTTAGAAGAGAGTTTAGTAATAAAAAAAAAAAGATTTAGAAGAGAGAATTCTCTGTGACTTTTTTTTTTGGGTCAAAGTTTTGGATCTTGACCTTTTAAGTTGTAATTAAGCAGAAGACACTAATTTGCTAAAAAAAAAAAGAAAAAAAAAAAAAAGACTACAGAACTAGAATTAGAATTATAAACAAACACGACTTTAGAAATTCAGTTGACTCAAAATTCAGTGCCTTAATATTATTTCTTAAAACCCTTTTTGCCGCTTCTTTATCTTGTTTTCTGTTTGGTTATCTGGAAAGTTTTTATTGCGGAGTGTGAGGGTGGAGGATGCACTTTCGCCATTGAAGTATACTGCCTCTCTACTGCCTTATAGTCTTTAAACTCTTCATCAATACTATATTTCTTTTAAATAAATTATGTGATTTTTTAAGAGCAATTTAATCTTTCAATGGCGTTGCTTTTCTACTTTTATACCTCTTAAATATTTAATGTTTGATTTTGTAATTTTTGTTGCAATCATCATCACTCATCATCTTGACATTTTTTTTTTCTTTTTTTTTTTTTTTTTGTTATGGTCAATGCAGGCTGGGGACTGGTTAAGCTGAGTAAAAAAACTGAAGGTGTGAGACATGGGTTCGGCTTGTTCTTGCTTCCGGTCAAAAGATCATATGGAAGATAATAACGGTGACAATGCCAGTAATGGTGATGTTGGCTTCACTCAAAACTTGTACAACAAAGTATGTTTTTCAGATTTTGATTATCACTTTCCTAAATTCGTTAATTCTGTTTGCAACTTTTAGTTTTATGACATAATCAAAAGTTCAAAGGTCAATAGGTCTTAAGTTCATCTGACACCTTCATATTTTTGTGTTTCTATGGGTCTTATCTCGATTGAATCGATTAAATTGAAATCTGATGATCATCTGATATCTATTTTTAGATTGAGAAATATAGAGCATCAATCAGCAGTTGGAGAAGAGGTAATTTAGTCAATACATATAATGAGGTTGCCGACGCAACTTCAATACCCGATGGGGCACCTCAGGTTGCACAATCTGGCACTACTACTGTTGAAGTCCAAGTTGTCCAACCCCCTCCACAAGAGGGACTAAATGAAGGGTTAATATATCAGAACCCTAATGAGTCCTTAAAGAAGTCATTATCTGGAAAAGAAGCCACAGGGCTTATGTATATCTATGATTTATTAGAACGTGGCGAAGAATGTCCCACATGCCTGGAAGGTGATCATTAATTTAGCGAAATCTGTTTCCTTATGCCAGAATATTCTTTTATAAACTGACTTTAGGGTATAATTATCTTATGCTGAGGGTTCCTCTATTTCTTGTAACGACTGCAGAATACACGACTGAAAATCCAAAGATAACAGTGGAGTGTTCTCACCATTACCACCTTTCTTGTATTTTTGAATGGATGGAGAGAAGCCCAACCTGCCCAATTTGCAGCCGGGTAATCAATTTCTTCCTTGCCTTTTTTAACCTGTATATAGATATAGCAAATATCACGTTTTCCGAGAGGCACTTTCTGAATTAGGGTTACTCTTAACGTGCAAATTGAGTTTAGACTCCAATTTGTTTTCTAGCTGATGAGGCAAAACTTGCATAACATTGGCACCCACTGTACACAAGTTTCTGCGAATATCACGTGACTAAAGGCAAGGCTAGTACACAGCTGGTGTAGTGGTAGAATCTCTTTGCCAATGACTGATGACGTGAAGTTCATCCTGAAAATTATTGGCCAAAACATAACTGAAATATTTGGATTTTGTAACTTCTTCCAACTAAATTTAATCAAATCGGAAAACTTTGTGTTGCATCTGACCGTTGTTAATTAAATTGATTTTCTAGGTGATGTTATTTAGTGAAACGTCTTGAGACTCAACCCAAATTGTTTGGCATGCAATGATCAGTGAAGAGATACCAAAACCAACAGAAAAGTAGAGCTTTTTCTGGTCACCAAATCGAAAAGGCTGTTCACCGTTGTGTGCTAGATTCTTGTATTTTGATACGCTCCTTGAACTAATTTCAATTGTTCGATTCCTTTTTTGCAATTCTTTCTTCTTGAAAGAGTGAGGCTGCAAGTATTCTATAACTTTCCGGCTTAAAGTATTTGTCCAATTGAGCAGTGACTTATTCTATCAGTTACTGTTTCTCATGCATCTCTTTTTTATTTTTTTGGTTTCTTGTGCATACTTACGTTGTATCTTAATCAAGCACTAAACTGTAAACCCTAAATGAAAAAGAAAAATCCTAAATTCCTCCAAAGTCACCTCAGTTATAGATACCAAAATCCTAATTAATTTAATAATTAAACTAACATTATAGAGAAAAAATACAGTCAAATAGAGTTTAGCTCACACATTTACTCAATATTTCTCAGGTCTTTGGCAATATAAATAGAATTACCGGACAGTTTCAAAGTTCAGTTCCTCATTGCCATCGTCTGATAATCTTCCTTTCAATAACTTACATATGGTACCAAAATATGGATTGCTACAAAAGCAGTACGTTTAGGGTTGGTCCAAAATTTACCAACAAACCAGAAATTTAATACAGAAATAGCACACATATATATAGTTTTGTTTTCTTTCCTTTTAATTCTTCCTTTCTTTTTCTACCGATTGATTGTTGATCAAGCAGCAAAGCATCCGAGATGGCATGAATAAAATGGTTCCAGAGTAAGGTCCAGCTGGTTCCTCCTCGCTTGAAGGAATTCATCTTGCTGCGTCCCCCTGCATATCATATCGTATCAGACTATGCATTGCATATAAACAAGTTAATTAGGGTCGTTGATACCAAGTTAATTAACTTCTTAACTGATTCATCACTATTGTCAGCGTGGTCAAACAGATTTTCTATAAAACAATATTAACATGCTAAGAGCATCTCTTGATGTGTAGCACATATACATCTCTTATTGGCCAGAAAGCTCTCCAATTATAATTTTGAGGGGATTTAAGTACGCATCTTGACCTGAAGATGTAAATTTCATCTGCTCTTTTTTTTTTCTCTAAGTGAAATTTACATCTTCACATTGGAGCAACAACCACATCTAGATTTCCCAAAATTATATGAAATGTAAATGTGATTTTTACATCTCAAAGCTGCATCTTTTCCATTGAAATTGCTCTAATAAAACAAGACAAATTAACAGGCCCTAGAATTAAGAATTTTATGTGGGAAGAAAATCACCCAATGTTAAGACATGGAAGGGGCTGTGGAAGCAGGTCAAGGTCATGGTTCTGCTGCTCCCAGTTTTGAACCTCGGGCTGAGCTGCAGCCTTCTCCTTCTCCTTTATCTATTTCCAAAATTTATATGATAAACAGAAAACCGAAAAGAAGAATCATCACATAAAAAACCATCCAAGTTAAAGGCAAACATAAACCCTAGACTACAACCCTATTTGACTATGTGATAAAATAGTATAAGCATATTATTACCTTCTTTGCTAGCAAGTTATTTTGCTCCTGTATCGCCTTTTCCTGCACGACACAAAAAGATAAAAAACAATTAAATGAGCCACGTAAAATATATGCTACACAGTACCCTTTCTCTTTCTCTCGCAGAGTCTAAACATATTTACAACGGAAAAAACATGCTATAGGTGCCCCAACCTTTTTCTGAAGCTCAGTGATGGATTCATGCATGAGTTGATTCTGAAAGAAGTGAAGAGAATACTTTAGTGTCATCAAACTCAAAATTATTCTAGTGCAAGTACAAATGCACCATTAAGAGAAAGCGATCCTCGTTAGCAAGCATAATAAGTATGTACTTTTCTTTGTCGAATTTGTTTATGAGCAGTGTCAAGCTGTTGCTCCAAACTTTGGATTTCCCTGAGAGTCAAGGAATCCAGGTCTTCTCCCAAATAGTGCCTATGGTTTCTTTGCAAAACCTCAACTTTAGCCTTTAATCTGGAATATTCAAAGGTCCAGTTACCCTGTGCATCAAGAAATTGTATGAGTAATTATAACTCAATCAACATAAGGCGTAACAGGTTAATTAGTATTCGGAGTTTGATGTCATGGCAAACCTGCGACTCAAAATCTGGTTCAACTAGCTGTCTTTCTGCGTAAGAGTATCTTTCATAGCGTTCAAGGATTTGCTCCATGCTGTAACATCCATGATCAGCAATATCAAACATATGAAAAAGTCCCTATCAAAAACCCCATCTTAATGAATTGATTGATTAATAATATTATAGAAGTTTTGAAACACTTCCAAGGGAGTATATTCATATGATTACGAAAATTAGTCATGATCATCATCGCATGAAATAATGTTGATTATTATATAATGAATGCCAGGCAATAAAAACTTTGGAGTTGCAACAGTCTTGCACTTTTTATTCTTGTTTGCGGTTTACTGTCGAGCAAGCAAGTCACATTTCACCTCTAAGAGGTTCCAGTACTACTACAGATCTGAATGTGTGTTTGTAAATATGATCAACTAGGAGACTGTTAATATATAGCTATATATTATATACATCTGTTTACAAAGAGACTGTTACATATAGCACAAGTTAAGCTATTTAATGGTCTCCTAACTTCAAATAATTGAGCTCCTGTTGAAGACTGTATTATTTAAATAAACATCTGAGATTTAATGCACCAGGATTCATGTTTTCTGGGCTTCCCTTCATTTCATTTCATATATTCTTTAGTTAAAAACATAATATTCAAACTGTATTATGTACTTCGTCTGTGCTGTCGCCTTCCCTTTTTCTAAGGGGTATTATATATCATACATGGTAGTGGAATATTATCCTGCTAGGATTCTACTTGCTGCTGCTTCCACTCCTTGTTTGATGTTTTTACTTTTGCTGACAAAAGAAATTGTTCTGCTTACTCATTACTAAGTTAACAAGGATTAGAATTAGTAATGATGATATCAAATCGCTCTCAGAATTAGTTATCAAGCCGGCAAGTTTAGTCTCATCACAATTGGTGGGTTCAATTTATTACGGAAAAATATAAAACAAGTACCGATCAACATGTTTCTTTTGTCAGAGGCAACCACTAATTAAGACCTTGATACTCTAATTAATTTTGAGTTCTAAATTTTAAACACTCATTAAGTAATTTGGCCAACAAAAGAAAAAACACAAAAGAAGTACAACTAGCTTTTTTGGTCAATAGAAGTACATCTATCTAATTTAATATTATTTCATACTGCTTTCATCGATCTTCTAATTACCTTGCAGAAAACCAAATCTCAGTTAACCAGCATCAGATTATTACAAATTAACAACTCTAGCTACTTCATCTATAATAAATTATAGTTTCCAACCTTAATTACATGTTTATGGTACAACTCAGGGTTATGGGATTGAAATTTCAGGGTTAACCATTGACGAAAACATAAAATCACATGTTTATGGTACAACCTTAATTACAAATTTGTAGTGAAAGAAAACAAAACAAAAATATGCAAAAAGAGGAAACAAAACAGCATCTCCAACAGCTTAAATAAATAAAGCTTTTTGGTTACTTTGAAAAAATATAGAAAAACCGAACAAAACGGGCTAGTTATTTTAATTCGGTAAACAATAACTAGCTAGATTTAGAAGAAGAGATAAAGTTAATTTTTGGTTAAACATTAAAAACTATAAAATCGCATTGTTTGTGGGCTTCAAGAGAAGAAAAAGGGATTGGAGTGTTAAGTTTAGGAAAAAATAATAATAAAATATTTTAACTTAAGCTAAAGTAGCTAGTATTGTTGGGAGAGTGATGGCTAACCAAATTAACATTGGGTCATTTGGCTAGCTACAGTAACAAAAATTTAGCTAGTATTGTTCGAGATGCTCTATCAAAGCAAGGTATATGAAATTTTTTAGCTAGGTTGAGCTCGATCTCTTAGGCGGCGTTTCTAAATCCATTTACTTTCTTACAAATACAAATTTCTAGGTTTCTCGAAAAGAGAAGTTAGGTTTTTTCTTTGGTAGAAATTTTAGCTAGGTTTGAGTAAATAAAATTTGAGATGAGGAGTTACAATTAATTAAGAAAATAGTATACCATGAATCTGTGGCGTACTCAAAGAGCTTCCCCTTGTTGGAGAAGACAATCAAAGCAACCTGAGCATCACACAAGACAGAGATCTCATGAGCCTTCTTCAGCAGCCCAGTGCTTCTTTTGGAAAAAGTCACCTGCCTGTTGATCTTGTTCTCTATGCGCTTCAGCTGAACTCTACCTCTCCCCATGATTAAATATTTATGGACTCTCAGTTACCACTCACTCTTTCAACTGCTTGTTCTTTGATTTTCTTTCTCAAAAAAAAACCAAACAACCGAAACCCCCAGAAAAAGAAAGACAACCTAGAAAATGAACTGGTAGGCTGTCGATTTATATACAAAAAAGAAAGAAATATAGTTACAATTTAATGGGAATATTAATTTATGCAAAGTTTCTTCTTATAGCCAAATATGTGAAGGTGCCTGAGAAAATGTATGTGCTTGTAACTAGCTCTACAGACTTTTGATTTGATGATAGATTAAGCGGTTTTTGTGAACACAAGTGGTTTTGGGAAAACCGGTGGGGGTTTTAAAGGATGTGTTGTCGACTTCTGATTAGCTGAGGTGTACTACGTAGTCGTTTCTGTATTTCCAACGGGGCCAGGAAAAGAAACCTCGATTTTTTCTTACATACCGGTGTAGCTCACTAGGTACCAGCTACCTGCCGGACTCAAGAGTCTCAGGTATGCATTGTACGGACCTTCGGCTTTACCATTACTTTTTTTCTCGACGAGTAACCAGCTGACGTACGTATGCACAGTGCCACTTTTTGTGGTGAAAATTACCGTGATTTGACCCCATTAGTCTCGAGAGATTTTTTTAGTATGACCAGCACATGAGATGTTATATTACGTGTTATTATACAAATTATGAGATATGTGTGTTAAAAAGTTAATAACTTAAAATATAAAATTTCACATCATTTACGTAAAAACATATGATATATTACTCGTGTTTTCGTCACAATAATAAATTTCTCTTCTGGTAGGCCAAAAGCTTGTTAGTTTTTGTTACGTATTTTTGGCTGCTCTTCGGTGTCCCACACTCCAACAATGCGTTCATGATCAGTTTGACAAGAAAGCAATATTTAGTTGTATATCATTATCTCTTTGCGCTTTGCATTATTCAATGGAGTATGATTGTCTTTTCTCCTTTTTTTCTCTCTATTTCCTTCCCTTCATATTTGAACGGTCACGGTTAAACCACGTCAACATCCTATATTAATTTTTTATAGCAAGAGAAAGACAAAATAAGAGAATGTGAGAGAAGATGATGGAAGAAGATGTTAATTTGGAAAGCTTTTACATCTAGAGTGTTTTTGTTTTCTGATGGCTATGAAATTGTTCGTCATCGATTTTCTGTTAAGAGTTGGGCTTCCATTATTCAGCGTCCGTTCATTCCACCTCGCTACTCTATTTTAGTTTGAAAGATTCTTTCAAAAAGCTTCCAACAGAGGATCAACTTTAGCAACAGGGCATTCCGCTGGTTCTAATATGCCAATTATGTTACAAAAATTCTAAATCTATTGAACACTTATTTTTCAGTTGTGATTTTGCACAATGGGCTTGGTGTTGGCTAGCTACCCAATTTGGAACTATTCTTCTACTTACGGGTTCTTTCTCATATTTCTCGCTTGTTTTTGTGTCAAAGCGATTTTCTCTACAACTTTGCAATGTCTGGCTAACTTCATGGTTTTTCTTGCTAATGGCTATTTGGAAGATGCGTAATAAAGTGAAGTTTGAAAGTAAGCCTTATTCCTTCTCACGCCTTTGCCATTCATTTCGGTCTGGATTAGGCAGGTTGGAGTTTTCACCCTGGTCATGGACGAGGTATTTTGGGTAAGCAACTTTTAGTCTCTCTTGCAATCTCGGCTGAGTCTTGTAAAGCTCCATCTATAGTCCCTCCTCTTTGACATCCTTCACCATTTTCTTGGTATTGATGACCTTGCTAAAGGTAACCTGGGTCATGCAGCTTTTGCTGGGGTTTTCCGAGATTCTGCAGGTTATTTTCTTGGTAGTTCTCCTTAAGCTTGGGGCATCGTACTTCCTTTTATGCGGAGCTTCATGCTATCATCCTTACTGTGGAGTTGGCCCACGTACGGGGTTAGCAAAATTTATGGCTTAAAAGTGACTCTTCTAGTGTGATATCTTGTTTTGCTTTTGGATCTTTCTCTCCTCTTTGGTCGCTCCAGACACGTTGAAAAAATTGTATTTTCTGATTGCAGAACATTGTATTCCGTTGCTCTTATACATTTCAAGAATGGAATGCAGTTGCTGACAAATTAGCCAATTTAGAGCTTATCTCGTCTTCACTTGTTTGACATGCCGCTCCTTCTATAGAGATGTTTTCTCTTCTACACTCAAATTTCTTGGGCATGCCAGACTACAAGTTTGTCTCCCCTTCTTGATGTGTGATTTTCTTTTTTACCTAAGCTTTTTGGACTTTCCTTTTCGTTTTGCAACTTGTCTTGCAAATTCTTACCTTTTATGTTTATAGGGGGTTGGGCCTATGTCCACCCACTATTTTTCTTGTATTTTCTTTTTCAAGAGAGGTAAGGTCTATGTTCCCCCTCTTTTTCTTGTATTTTCTTATTCAAGAGAGGTCAGGTGTATGTCCCTCCCCTTTTTTCTTGTATTTTGTTTTTCTTGCTCTATGAGGGCTAATGTTTATATCCCTTTGACTAGATATAACTTTTTTTTTTATGTCAATAAATTTCTCTTATGCCATCGAGGTTTTCCAAAAATGAATAAATTTCTCTTTTTTTTCATCCAAGTATCATACCTAAGGTTATATTTTTCTCCCAGATTCCTACTTTTATTAGGTTGAAAGTTTGTAACTCCGCTAAAACGTAACGTAACTCTTACGTGGACGATGATTGTGCATTCATGTGTCACTTTTTGTCGTTTTCCTCCTAGAAGGAAGAAGTTCGATCCTACCCAAAAGCCCAAATCAATCAATTGATTCAAAACTCAAATCAACAACTAATTAATTGATTCAAAATCTCAACCCAAACACCCAAATCAATCAATTTTACAATTGACTTTGGAGTTTTACCGAATAAAAAAAAAAAAAGCAATTTCAATTAAGTTTTAAGTTTATTTGTTTAGCGATCTCAAACAGATTTTAAGATGTGTTGTCTCTTTCTAACGGAGCCTCACTTAGTTTTTAGCATTTATCATATCTTATTTTCTTACGTAATGCATCTAGCATGACTAGAACTTTATGCTTATGATCAGAACCGTTTATATTTTGAATCACTCCATAAACTCATCTTTGCAAAACATGAATTAAAAATAAGGTCGTTTAGTCAATGTATTGTAGTACTCGTAATGTTTTTACCAATTCCATTCATTTGTCATTATACAATTCGATGACTAAACGACCTTATTTTTAATTTTTTGCAAAGATGATTTTATTGAGTGATTTAGAATATGAACGGTTTGGATCAGAAATACGAAGTACTATAATCAACAATGAACAATTTCGAATAAAACTAATACTTATATATTTTGAATAGTCAAGTATTATTCCCCTATAAAATGAAAAGGGTCTGCCGTTTAAGGCCATGTCATATCCACCAACTATATGGATGGCTTTTATATCTTCGTCGTCCTCCACCTCAATTTCTGAAACCTACCACGCTCGCAGCTGTCTCCCCATCAAATTTTACACAACCTTTTACATCTCTTGGACACCCCAATAGTGTGAGCTATGCTCTTTCATTTCATCGTCTTCATCTTCGTCCCCACATAAGGTCATACCAATTTAGATTTTTTTATTACTTGGAAATAAGTTTTAAAAAGAAGATTTAGTCATGTACCGTGTCCATGATCTTATATTAGTAGACAAGTTTACATAATATATAATTAGCACATGTCCACACACAAAGTGTGTATGAATATTTTTTATTTTGGTTTTTAAAATGGAATCAAAGAGTAAGAGAGTGAGAGACACGGAGAGAACGTGGGAGTGAGGACAGAGGGGAGCGAGGTTTATTTTTATTTTTTATTTTTTAATATTAGAGATATTAAAACCACATGTGGGTGATGCGTCATAAAAAAATAGCAAACTTTGTGTTCTTGTAATTACTAAATTGCCCATAATTTTTATTTCTGATCAGTTTTAATTAGAGGATTAGAATGATAATTTTTCAGAATTTTAGTTGACAACTAGATTTTTATTAATACGTAGTTTAGATTGAATAAGCAAAGAAGTCATGGCACGTGGCAACGAGTAGATGTAGCTACTAGCCATGCGTTTGCTCATTTGGTAATACAAAGGAATTTCCAAGGCACAACGATCTTGATGAATTAGGGTAAGTGTTCAACTGTGTGATCGGTCTTACAAAAATCACACAATCATTTCATACCTGATGAATTCTAATGAATTAGGGCAAGTGTTTAATTGTATGATCTGTCTCATGAACATCATACAAGCGTTTTATGCTACTCACTGGTAAAGTTAAAATCAAAATGAAATATTTTAGGGCACAACAATCGCGATGAATTCTTGGGCATTAGTCTCATGAATGAATGAACCCTTCTATAACATTAAAAGATACTAGGTAGCAAATTATTAACGTTCTTATTCTTTTGGACAAGAATTAATAATAAGTGAAACAACACATGTGGTCACCACTACTCTTTGATTGGTTACCATGCATGATTCGAAATTCAGAGCATCCAACCGGGGAAGAATCCCGTGCCACTTTGTGCTGAGGACGTTGCTACATTCGCCTCATCATTTGTTACTACTGGAGTGCTGTTGCAGTAATAGTTAATGGATACTTTAGATGACAGCTTAAAAAATTAAGGCAACTTAATTCATTAATTAACGTTGCAGAAAAATTCATGCGCTTGACAGAATCCCTATAAGATATATGATTATAGTACCCGATCTGCAATGCATTGGTGGATTGCAAATGCTCAGGGAATCCTTCTAATTGAGCAGCCTGGTGATTGCTATTCCATGATCGTTGAAGGCCTGCAGTAATTTCTTCCAACTGCAAAACACGAAAATTTAGACCCAATTAAATTGACCAAATTATTTATCTGAAAAACGTATTAAATGGAATAACTAACAAGATTCAAGAATCCTTATGAAGAAACAATTAGATGACAATGTACGGTTGTTAAAAGGAAGGCCTCCATCGTTTGTTGTTAGCATTGGATTGAACTTACTATACTCAAGGCACGTTGAAGGAAGGAATGAAAAGATAGTGTCCAACTTTGAATGAAAAGATAGTGTCCAACTTGAAGATAGAATATGACTCGTGAAGAAAACTTTTATATTTCAATTCCCCGAATGGTAGGATTAGAAAAGATATATGTCATTCATATCTAATCCCCTTCTGAACCCCGGTCCTTAGAATAAAAAACCATTCATCTTTAATTACTTTTAATATCCCTTGAATTTTATGTTACCCAATCCATTTCAATCCTAAGCACCAAACAAGCCCGATAGTGTTTTGCATTACTATAGTTATACAATTAAGGATAGGAAACCTATATGATGAGGACTAATTGATTTGGCCTTGAAATATTGTAATCATTTAATGAATAAGTAATTAAGATGTATTATACGACATGATGGATTTCCATTGCATCGAAAACAGAAATGAATAATGGTCAGAGCAGGAATTTATTATTACGTACCTTCCTTCTCAGTCCAGTGTTTGCTTCCAGTAGCATTTCTTCCTGCACAGTTAATTCTTGAAAGATTCGGTAACTTACATACATACATTTATATTCTGTGTGTGTGTGTGTGTGTGTGTGTGTGTGTGTGTGTGTGTGTGTATGTTGTTCGCAAAATACTTACTTTCCCTTGAAGCTCAGAAATCTGAACATGCATAAATTGGGTCTGCGAACAAATGAAATGTAAATCGAGATTCTCTGTTAAAATTTCGTTTAAATAACTCGCCATCTTTTTCACGCTTATGGAACAAATTATGAATACCTTCGTTGACCTGATTTTCTTCAACGACATATCTAGTTGATTCTCAAGCTGCTGAAGCTCCTTCATGCCTAAATGAACCAAATCTTCCCCAAGAATATGTCTAAAAACATGCCAAGTAAAATTTTTCATGAGCAATATTCCAATTGTGTCGACCTTTGCATTTTTCATGCGATCATTGAACAACCTTTCATATGTGTATGTATATAGATGATCGATATACGTATACCTCTGCGTGCGTTGTAGGGCCTCTACCTTCGTTTTTAGATTCAAGTATTCTTGGTATCTGCTCTGCTTGTGAACATGCATGGCACAAGTTCAGCTTATGTCAAAAGTCCATAGGGCAGAATTTTGTGGAAGAAATTCCATTACCAACATACAACTTAACCCAACCCCACGAATTTGTCCCTAACAATAGATTGAGAATAATTGTAACACCGTGTGGCAGTGTTCTAAATGTACTGAAAATTTTCTCCTAGCAACAGATTGAGAATTTAAGAATAACGGATAATATAGGTTGCTTTACCCAACTTATGTAATGCAGGTAATTGATGTTATGCATCTTAAAGCTAATTACAAATGACAAACTATCGGTAACCTGCTCGTCCTCAGCAGATTGACTTGCTCCCAGTTCTCCATAAGTGCATCTTTGATACCTCTCAAGCGTCTTCGCTATGCTGTAATGAAAGCAAAGCAACAATTGTAGGACAGTGATCAGAATGCAAATTCAAAAGAGAAAAGAGCGCATGCATTTTGCACTCATTCAAATGCCAGTAAAGTAAGAGCCAAAAAGCATGCCACAAAATCTGGGAGCAAGTTATAATTGATTATACGGTTCCAAATTTTTTAATCACAAGTGATATTACTACTATAAACTACAAAAATAATAGGAAAATATTTAAACTCGAAACACAGTGAGTCAAAAGGCATATCCACCAATACGATCCACCCTTTGCAATTTTTAGGATTGGATGACACAATTTGGCACACTTTATTGTGGTTCTCATTCTATAACTTTTTTCAAGGATCTGAACGGTTTGTATTTCAATTCATCATTGATAGATCATCATTGCAAAAAAATAGACAAATCCAATACCATTAAGAGACATTCTTTGTAATGGAAAAAACGGACAAATACGGTTCTACAAAGAAACACTAAAATGACTACCACTTAATCAAATGGTTATATGATTTCAAATTTGGGTGATTTTGACATAGATAATCCTTGAAGGACGAACTAAAATATAGACGGTAAGATCGTTGAAGTACATTATGAAGTGACCCTAAGAAAGTGTGTCAAAAAATCTGTCCCCAATCTTGACCCCCCCCCCCCCCCCCACACACACACACACACACACACTCACATAAACAATCTCTAAATGTACCAAATAAATGAACGGTTTACCATGTATATGTTGTTTAGTGCTCACATTGTCAATTTGTTCCATACATTTGGATGCATAACTAATTTCCAATTCAAATGATTTTATGTATGGATGTTCTTCAAATGGAGCTTAAGAAATTAAACAGTATCAATTATTAAATTTATACGGTGAAGATAGATTATTCGCAAAAGGTGAGATATGTGTAGGAATGCATTTATTGGTGCAAGGTGCGTCTACACCTATATAATTATTCATTTGAGTTATGCTTTGGTGAAGGATTTACAAGTACCAAGGGATTTAGGCTAAATATAGCTAGAAATGTGGACTGCGAAGTATTTGATGAAGGCATTCGGAATTTTTTACATGATCACTTTTGGAATCATAATTCTAAGACTGTCTTCATAAGACTTACTGGTTGTGTGGAATCATAATTCTAAGACTGTCTTCATAAGACTTAGCCTTATGTTATTACGTTTTTGCATTGGTAATGGCTGAGTTAATGGGATATATTCAATCTGACATCCATTGGTATATGCTTTTTGCAAATGATAAAGTGTTGATAGATGAAACACATTAGGGAGTAAATGTGAAGCTTAACCTTTGGTGTGAAGTGTAGGAATCCAAATGTCTTCGTCAAATTAAGTAAGTCAAAGACAAAGTAAATGGAGTGCATGTTCAGTGGGAATGGGGTCCAAATGAGATAGGGGTGAGGATTGGAGATTAGGAAGTACCAAAGAGTGAACACTTTCATTATCTTGGATTTATCTTGCAAAAGAACGGAAAGTTGGATGGAGATTTCAACCATAGAATACAAGCTAGATGGATGAAGTGGAAGAGTGCACCGGGTATGTTGTGCAGCTGTTGTAGGCTACTAAACCTCAAGAATTTTTTTATAGGATGGTAATAAAGTTAATAATGCTTTACGACACAGAATGTTGGGCAGTCAAGCATCAACATATGCAAAAATGAGTGTAGCAGACATGAGAATGCTTCGTTGGATATGCGAGCAAACAAGAAATGACAAGATTAAGAATGAGGATATCAGAGGTACAATAAGAGTGACCACAATTGAAGATAAGATAAGAGAAATTGGCAAAGGTGATTTGGACATGTGAAACGAAGACCTACAAATGCTCCAATTAAGAATGCGATTATGAGATAAAGGCTTAGGCAAAAGGGGTAGAGGAAGACCTAGGAAGACTTGAAAATAGACTTTAACAAAATACATGGAGTACTTGGAACTAACGGAAAACTTTGCGTAAAACCAAGCACAGTGACGTTCGAGAATTCATACATCTGATCTCACTTAATTCAATAAGACTTTGTTGATGTTGTTTATATATCGTAAATACTTGGACACTCACCGCGAAGTGCCCAATTTGCTAACCATATTATGTGGGCAGTAGAATTATAACACTTGTTCATTTAATATTCTCCCAAACTATTGTAATCCTCATAATCAAACACCAACTCTCACTTGTGATTATCCCTTACCTATGCCATGGCAGAGCTGACCGCCTCATCCTCTCTTCCAACCTCTACTATGTTGACCCTATCGACATCCCCTCTCCAACCTCTCGGACCCCCCCCCCCTTTTCAAATCCCTCATATTATTTTTTGTGGAAGACATAGAAGCACCTCTGCACATGCCCACTCCTTGTTGCCATGGTCGCATCGGGAAAGGAAGAGGATGGATTGGGAGCGGGGTTGACGAGGTAGGTTGGAGGAAGAGAGGTGGGTGGGATTGACGGAGAAGAGAGGTCGGAGGAGGAGATGTGGATGTGGTCGACGGAGGAGAGGAGTAGACGGGGGTGAGATATCGACCACCGACGACGACAAAGGAGAGCAAAGGTAGGCAAAGGTTGGTGATGGAGAAAGAAGGATGCTTGGATACTAGAATATTGAATGTTTGACAACCAATTTTAGTTAAATTTAAATAAGACACGAGTCACTATTTGATTGTTCCACTTAGGATGGTCAGTATAAAGGATCCTGACTGGTGAGGACCGAAGTATCGTCCTTGTATATTTATCGATGGACTTGCACCAGTTAAGATACAACTTTAGAATAAGGGTGATTACCGCTAAGTACTATAACCTTGATTCTGAGCACTTGCAGCTTACATGCTTATTAAAGGGCTATGTTTTCTTGAACCAAAAAGAGGGCTACGTTTATATTTTCTAACTCTCCAATCGCTCATCAATTCTATAAAATAGACTGTTAAACAATTTGAATTGATCATATCAATCCTATCATACGTTTACTTTAGCACCTTCTAAAGTATCGATTTAAAGATAGGATAACACATCTAACGTATATTTATATTGCAAATTTGCAAGCCTTCCCCTATGATTGTATGACTTAAAGTTAAATTTCATGAAAAATGAACTCGTCTCAAATTCGACAATGAAATGAATAGAAGCAAACAATTACTCTATTATAAGTCACCCTTTTACCTCCCCAAATATGCATCCATATCCCCTAAAATTTAATTACGTAGCAAATTTTTGTTAGTATTAAAAAGTGCTTAAAAATTACTGGACTCCAAATAAGAACAGACGAAGAGAATCCCACAAAAATTCCTGCAAAAATAGGATAGGATAAAGGACAAACATTTTAACAAATATTTTTATACTTTTTATAAGCTCTTGGATCTAACACTTCTAAGTAAAAATTAATTAAGATGACTACTAAGACGTGGCAAAGACACGAAAACAAAAATAAACTTCAAATGAAATATTTAGATAAATTTGTGAAGTTAAAATAGATCCAGTCTCATCTTCCTCCTAAACCGTTTAGATCTGCAACTCTCTAACAACAACAAAAATGTCTGCAATATTGAAGAAATTCATCTTTGGCCTTTGATGCAGTGAATACTTCTTAACATGGCTATATAATACTGTTAACAGGGGCTAACAGGAAATCCAAATAATAATACATCCCTTCCAAAAATTTCTTTTAACAGGATCTGACTAAATTTCTCACATATATTGTAGATATTCAGAAAATAGAGATATATATAAAGGGTGCGTACATACCTAGGGCCGCTGCAGAACTCATAGAGCTTTCCACTGGTGGAGAAGACGATGAGAGCAACCTCAGCATCACAGAGAACTGAGAGCTCGTACGCCTTCTTTAGCAGCCCATTCCTTCTTTTTGCAAATGTTACCTGTCGATTTATCTTATTCTCGATCCTCTTCAACTCCACCTTCCCCCTTCCCATTCTTCTTTTAACTTATTATATTATAAAAATATATTTCAGTGATTGCATACATATCAAATTATTATATTATGTTACTAGGTTTTGTTTTCCTTTTTGAGATTCGTGTTCTCTAGGGTAAGCTAAGTTAGGCTTTTGTGTGAGAGAGAGAGAGAGAGAGAGAGAGAGAGAGAGAGAGAGAGAGAGAGAACTTTTGAGGAACTTTTGTTACCTCCTTGTTGGGGGTTCCTTTAGCGCAACAGAGGAAAGATTAAACAGGAGTGCAGTATTTCCGATTGGGTGTTATTTTCCCTTCTCAGTTACGAGTTACGACCGACTCATTGTTGTACTGACTCATTGTTGTTTTCTTTCTTTTTCAGTTTTCTTTTGAAGATGAAGTAGACCATTCACAATTTTCACAGTTTATTACACAAAAATGTGACAGCAATGTCGACTCCATCTTAGACATTTTCAACTTTAGGGTTTTTACTGGTCGATGAGAGAATGTCTTGGGCACCCCAGTCAAACTAAAGATAACTCCAGCTTCACTCACAAAAACTTACTTACCTAACTGTCTCTTATAATTTAATTTGAGTCACTTCTTAACTTTTTGAAATTTAATTTGTGCCTCACTAATCGCTATGCCTTTATCATTAAAGGCCGTCAACAAATTCATTAAAATTGTAATTATGTGGCCCAACTGAAACTGATTGTTGTTCAGCGTGTCACTAATTTTTTTTTTGTTCATGGTGTTTTTTTTTCCTATTTTGAATAAAAATTCTACTTGTTAGTAATTTTTCAGCCCCAGGGTAGTTAAGCAGCGGGTCTTATTTGTACCACAAAAACAGTTTTGATGGGTTTATTTATGGATTTTAATGGTTGGAGACAAAGTGAGATATTAGTTGGGTTGTAGTCTTGTAAACAATAATTGGCAAAATTTAAGTTTCTAGGATTAAGTTTCAAGAAGTGATTAAATAAAATAAAATAAAACTCTATCTAGGTACTTTCATTGCCGCAATTGGCCCTTTGGATGCCCACCGTACTGGAATATGTATGGCTCAAAAAGTCACACATTTCACCAATCAATACTTGAAATTCATAACTTGATAACTAAAGTTAAAATCAAATTTAGGAAGGACTTTCTCTGTGAGAAATTATTTCACTTAAATAAAATAGAAAGAAAAGGCTTCTCAAAACCTACTTTATTTAGATCAGGAATATTCTATGATTTTCTGAAATCATGTGCTATGGCTCAAATTCATTGTCAATCTATTGCCGATTCTAATAGGAATAGTTAGACATTTGAATCCAATTTTTTTCATTATTTTTGTATCCATAATAGTGCGAAAAGGACTCCAAGTTGTCCAAGAATAACAGCGTTGAGTTTCTCGACCCTTTGCCTTAGCTAAGATTACAAATGAGGCTTAGGGTCATTGGATATATTTAGTAGGGATAATATGAGGGAAACCAAATGATGTGCCACCAATAAGAAACAAGTATGTTAATCGATACATAGTTAATAATCCAATTATCTACAACAACATCGTTTAGTTTCCAAATTTGATTTAAACAATTTGGTCTCCCTAGCAATACTGTAACATCCCCCATCTCCCAAGGGAGTGGATCCTGTAAGCCTTATATGTATATTCTCATCCCTACCTAGCATGAGGGCTTTTGGGAGCTCACTGACTTCGGGTTCCATCGGAACTCCGAAGTTAAGCGAGTAGCGCGCGAGAGCAATCCCAAGATGGGTAACCCACTAGGAAGTTCTCGTGTGAGTTCCCAGAAACAAAACCGTGAGGGTGTGGTAGGGGCCCAAAGTGGACAATACCGTGTTACGGTGGAGTCGAGCCTGGGTTGTGGTGGGGGCCCGGGTCAGGATGTGACAATTTGGTATCAGAGCCAATCCATAGCCGGATGTGTGTTAATGAGGACGTCGGGCCCCTAAGGGGGGTGGATTGTAACATCCCACATCGCCCAGGGGAGTGGATCCTGTAAGCCTTGTATGTATATTCTCATCCCTACCTAGCACGGGGCCTTTTGGGAGCTCACTAACTTCGGGTTCCATCGGAACTCCGAAGTTAAGCGAGTAGCGCGCGAGAGCAATCCTAAGATGGGTAACCCACTAGGAAGTTCTCGTGTAAGTTCCCAAAAACAAAACCGTGAGGGTGTGGTAGGGGCTCAAAGCGGACAATACCGTGCTACGGTGGAGTCGAGCTTGGGTTGTGGTGGGGGCCCGGGTCAGGATGTGACAATTTGTTATCAGAGCCAATCCATAGCCAGATGTGTGTTGACGAGGACGTCGGGCCCCTAAGGGGGGTGGATTGTAACATCCCACATCGCCCAGGGGAGTGGATCTTGTAAGCCTTATATGTATATTCTCATCCCTACCTAGCACGGGGCCTTTTGGGAGCTCATTGACTTTGGGTTCCATCGGAACCCCAAAGTTAAGCAAGTAGTGTGCGAGAGCAATCCCAAGATGGGTGACCCACTGGGAAGTTCTCGTGTGAGTTCCCAGAAACAAAACCGTGAGGGTGTGGTAGGGGCCCAAAAAGGACAATATCGTGCTACGGTGGAGTCGAGCCTGGGTTGTGATAGGGGCCTGGGTCGGGATGTGACAAATACCCATATAACACTTTCTTAAAAGAAATGAGCTAAAGTGAGACACAACTTATGAGTACGTACATAGAGTAAAGTAACTAAATAAAATGCAAGAAATAAGTGAAATTTCATATATTATACTATAGACTAAAATAATCCTAATTAAGGGCTCATTTAGAAGTAGTTTTAAAATGACTAAAAGCGTTTTTGATGAAATTGGTTTTAGGTTCCAAAAACACTTTTAACTGCTTTTTGAAAGAAGCCCCGGATCTGTGCCACTTCAAGTGTTTTTTAAGATCCACTTTGATTTTTACTAAAGGTTGGTTTCAAAAACAATTTTCACCACAAACGCTTTCAATCATTTTAAAAATATTTCAAAACTAGCCATGGCTTAAATTATGTTTCACTGTATTTCTAGAAGACTAAAAACTAAAGCACTTGTTCTCCACAAGGTGAAATTAATCCAATATTGTAAGTCGCCGAATATTGAGTTTGGTCTATTATCTTGTGATGTATTTATTGACCATGGTTAAGGTGGATTCTAAGAGCAACTCAACCCCTATCCACTTTGCGCCAGCACCCAGCGCATTTATCCACTTAATTGAACAGTAATAGATCCAATGAACAGTAATAGGCCAAAGCATCTCCACCCCTAAAAAAATGTGCTGGCACCCAGTCTAAAAAATGCGCTGGCACAAACGATCTCCACCCCTACAAAATGCGCTGGCACCCAGTCCATTTAAAATATTAAATAATTTTTTTATAAAATAAAAAAAAAAAGTTTTAATTTCGGATAGGATTTTTAACCAATCTCGTCACGCCACGTGTCATTATCCGAACGTACTATTTTTTGAATAGATTTCCGCTAAGATTTTCAACCAATCCCGACAACCCACGTGTCACTTCCTGTTTACAATAATTTAGGCAAGATGTCGATAAGATTTTTAACCAATCTCGTAACGCCACGTGTCATTATCTGAACGTACTATTTTTTTAATAGATTTCCGCTAAGATCTTCAATGAGCTTCCACGAAGTCATTTTTTTCTCTCAAAGTGTACAAAATATTCAAATGTAGAAAGTGTAGAAAGTGTAGAAAATATTGAAATGTGGTGTAAGGTGGAAGATGAGGGTTAGGTATTTATAGAAAAAAAAATTAATTTTTTAAAATTTTTCTGTATTTTTTAAAAAAAATTTGACATTTTTTAATTAATTTTTAATAAATTTTAATGTTGTAATTAATCTGGACCGTTGGATTTGAAAAATAATCAAATCCAACAGCCAACACGCTGCCACGTGGCCAACGGTCAAATTTCTGACCGTTGGGCCTTTTTTTTAAAAAAATTTTTGGTCAAATAAACGTGGACCGTTGATCTGTGATCGGACGGTCCAATTTAAAACTTAAATTTAAATTTTTTTTACCGTTGGAAATCCAACGGTCTACAAAAAATAGCCGTTGGAAATCCAACGGCTCTGAGGAGGGCCACGTAGCCCTTTGACAAACACAGCCACTTGCCCTGCACCGCGGGCCCCACTGCCTGCAGTAGCTGTCGGCTACTCGCCATCTCCCCCGCGTGTTGTGCACGCGCCAACAAACAGACCGGCCTCTGGGTCTGTCCATTTTGGGCTGGGCTGCTGCCTGGCGTGGGCTGGGTGCCGGGCTGTTTCACGGGCTGGAGGGTGTGGACTGGGTGCTGGGCTGGTAATTTGACTGGGTGCTGGGCAATTTTCTGTGGGGTGGATCTGCTCTAAAATGCGACTTAGTGATGTATCAATGGTTAATTTGCAGTTCAACAGAAAGCCGCATGTGTTTTTTCAAATTTGCTTCAGCTTATAAAGTTCATGGAAATGGAAAACGTGCTTTTTGGGATCTCAATGGTGACGGCCAAATTTGAACTTATAGACTTATATAATTAAACATATGAAAATATGATCTCGAATTGTAATTTGGTCGAAAGGTCACTTTAGCCAAACTGTGACATCCCGTCCCGGGATTATTAAACGCACGTGTGAAATTACCTTTTTGCCCTTAGGTTGTTTTGTCACGTTGTGGGTTGTTTTGTGTGGTGTGGCATGTGTTGGACCACACACACACACACTCACACACACAGCCACTCTTCTCCTCCCTCTGTCTCTCTCCCCCGTGCCTCTCTCTTCCTTCCCGTTATCACCATACGTACGGACAAACACCAAAACCACCCAAACCATCACGGATCGAGGAAACCAAGGACACCATTCAACTCGTGAGGACAAGGGGAGCACGACCATAGCATTTTCAGGTAAGAACTTCGACGTTTTCACGTCGATATCGCGAGGTCCGTTTTGAGCACTGTTCATGCAACATTAATTTACTTAGTTTTTGGTCATTTGAAGCTTGTAGGTGTGTTGGTGAGGTCCTAAGGAGCGTCGGAGTAGCTCGTTGGACGAATTTGGACGTCGGGAAGGCCTAGTTCGAAGTTGGCCGGTTTTTGAGTTTTGAGACAGGTATGATCGCGTAACTTTTAGCCTTTAAAAGTGGTCCATCGTGATTCTACTAGTTTAGGGCTTTCTTTTGGTCCAAGAATCATAGAAAACGGTTGAGAAACGAAGGAGAATAGTTAGTTTAAAGTTTTTCCCAGTTTCCGGCGACCGGAGTCCGGCGAGGGTAGGCCGGAGAAGAAAGGGGAATATTCCGTCAAGTTTGACGGAATATTCCTAACGGCAGTGACGGAATCCGGTTAGATTTGACGGAATATTCCGTCAGTTTAACGGAATATTCCTGACGGCGTCTGTTGACACCGTCAGTGTGCCTGGCACGTGGCCGCGCGTGGGGGGCGCGTAGGTCCGTGCCTGTGCTGGCGCGTGGGGGCGCGTGCGGGGTCCAAAAATTTTTCTAAAAATATGGTTGTGACCCTGAGGTTGTGTAGAGCACGTGGGTATATTCATTTGTCCATTTTGAGCAATGTATGAGAAGTTATTACGAGAAACGGGTTATGTGCTTTAAAGTTAACGTTTTTATAGTTGTTTCGCATTTAGGTGACACGTACCCAGAGGACGAGCGTGCACACGCGAGGCAGGGGGGCTACGACCCTTCTACATACCAGTGAGTGGGCTTTTGTTTTCCGTATATACCTATATACATTTATATTCCCAGAAATTGATTTAAAAAGGGTTATTTGCCTTATGCCATGCATATTATTATTATCGTTTATGCATCATCACATTTATTAGTAGTGGCATGCATATACATATTTATATGTGGGTGCTGTGGAGGCATAGGTAAGTGCCAGGTAAGCGTTAATTAACGATTGCATTAATTAGTGGTTAAAGATGCTTAGAGAGCTCATAACCTGCACCCCCGGTGTTAGTGCTCCCGCCCAGAGTAGGGCACAGTCCTTCACGTGTTGTTCACCTCCCGCACCATACGCTCAGCTTGGATCCAAGCTAGGTGCATAGGCCTGTCGTACAGACCACAATAGGTGGTTCCGACTCGTAGGTGAACCGCGATTATTCGCACAGCCTTCACGTGATCGTAGCACTAGAGCGTATATATATGTTACACCCAGGCTTGTCGTACAGACCACTTTAGGTGGTTCCGACTCGTGGGCAGGTTTAGATATTGAGATTGAGATTTGAGCTCTAGATGCAGCCGTACAGGTCACGTTAGGTGACTCCGGCTGCCGGATTACATGATATTGATATGGTTATACCTGGGCACATGCATATCACTTTGAGATTGTGGCATGGCATATTTTGAGCATGATTGGTATACCCTTGAGCATGTTTTGCATGTTTACACATACGTATATATGTTTATTTTCTGGGAGGTATACAGGTTTTACGGCGAGGGGTTAGAAAGTATTTTGTAAATGGTTTTAGAAAGAATTGTTTTTGCCCACTCACGCTTTTGTTTTGCGCCCCTCCAGGTTCTAGTTGCTTAGCCGTTGCGGTGGTTTCCCTTGTGAGCTTTTCGGCGTTCTGACAGACACTCCACATCGTAGGGTCGCCTTCGGGCGTACTATTGTTGTCGTTTTATTTGGACTGCTATAGACCTGCTCTGAATTTGTATCGCACTAACTAGCACTCACTTTAGTACTTGTATGCTAGTTTTTAATTATTCGTACTTTTATATTACTACTTACTAGCTTCCGCACGTGCACATGGCTACGTCACCTTTGTGCGACGGCCAGCACGCTCCGATCTCGGTCGGAGTGTGTCAGTTTGGTATCAGAGCCTAGGTTTGGCAGTCCTGTGTCCTTGTGAGTATTCTAATAATTTTGGTGTCTTCTGTCAGAACTATGCCGCCTCGTCGGGAACCCCGTCGCTCTTCTGAGCCTATGTTCCCCGATATTACTCAGTTGGGGGAAGCTTTTGCTACAGCCCTTCAGGCAGTGATGCGCCCTCCCCAGAGGACTCCTCTGGAGACCATGTACAATCTGAAGTTGGATAAGTTTAAGGGCAGTGAGGGACCCGAGAGCGCAGAGCGCTGGCTAGAACACATAGAGAAGACTTTCCGGGTGCTACATAATCAGGGGAACTTGCCTATGGAGAGGTGGGTCGAGACGACCGCTTGGTTTCTGGATACGGAGTCGGCAGCTTGGTGGGAGCAGGAGCTTCGTAGGTTGACTCCGGATCAGAGGATTGATTGGAACGTGTTTACGGGGTTGTTTAGGAGAAGATATGTACCCCCTGAGTACATTGACCGCAAGAAGCAGGAGTTTTCCGAACTGAAACAGCGGAAGATGTCAGCGAATGAGTACTACCGTAAGTTTACGGACTTGTCCCGTTATCACCCTGATGTCGCTGGTAATCCGGCGGAGATGCTCCGTCTTTTCCGTCTGGGCACCAGGAAGAAGTGGCGTTCTATGGCGTCTACGGTCCACAGCGAGACTTATCGGGACTTCTATGAGATACTGTTGAGGATCGAGGATTCCGAGAATATGTCGAGCGATACTGATGAAGAGAAGGACGGCAACCAGAAGAAAGATGACAAAGGCAAAGGTCAGGCATCGCTCGGGGCCCGTCAGACTCAGAGCTTCAAGAGAGGTGGAGCTAGTTCTAGTTCTTCGAGTGGTGGCTTCAGTGCCACTGGGCAGGGTCGTGGGGGTAGATTTTCTGGTGGCGCTAGAGGCCAGAGGCAGGGCGATGGTGGGCGAGGCAGAGCCCCTATTTGCCGCAGGTGTAACAACCGACATTTCGGTGAGTGTAGACGTGGTAGCAACGGTTGTTTCACATGTGGACAGGTGGGACATAGAGCGGCAAATTGTCCCCAGGGTCAGCAGCAGCAGAAACCACAGCAGACCTTTATGCCACCGCCTGCACCACTCCAGCAGATCCAGGGTCCTAGTAGTTACAGCCAGACGGGTCGAGGTGGTGCTTACCACTATCAGGGTGATGCTGTCCCTTATGCTCCGGGGCAGTATCAGTACCCTCAGGATCCCTATTCCCAGGGTGGCTATCCCCAGTATTCGGGCGGCTATGTGCCGTATCCTCCAGCCCCAGCGGGTGGTTCACAGTGGTATCAGGGAGGACAGTATCAGCAGGGGGAGATTGCCACTAGCAGTGCAGGATCTTCGAGACAGTCGGGCCAGCCCAGTCAGGGGCGTGGTGCTCAGGGACGCGGTGTTCAGGCGAGCCGAGGCCGCGGTGGGCGTCAGCAGGGACAGGGGCGTCTTCACAATATTTCTCTGCAGGACGCTCAGAACAACCCAGACTTGATTATGGGTACGTTGAACATTCTTGGTTGTTTTGCTAGAGTCTTAATTGATTGTGGAGCTACACATTCCGTAATTTCTCATACATTTGCTCAAGCGACGCAACCTCGCCCCACACCCCTAGGGTATGATTTAGAGTTGGTTATGCCTAGGGGAGAGAGTTGCGTTGTAGATTGTGTGTACCCGGGGTGTCCAGTGATCGTAGAGGGTGTTGCTTTGTCAGCCGATCTTATCCCGTTAGATATTGTGGACTTTGATGTGATTCTGGGCACGGATTGGTTGCACTTCTATCGTGCCAACATTGACTGTTATGGAAAAGTGGTTACGTTTCACCGACCTGGACTACCTGTGGTTACCTTCGTGGGTGAGCAGAGTGGGGTGAAATATGGCGTTATTTCGGCGCTACGAGCGAAAAAGTTGTTAACTAAGGGTTGTCAGGGGTATCTGGCTCATGTGGTGCTGGATGAGGTTGTTACTAGCAGAATAGAGGATGTGAGAGTGGTCAGACACTTCCCTGATGTATTTCCTGAGGATTTACCTGGGTTACCCCCAGATCGAGACGTAGAGTTCACCATTGAGTTGATTCCAGGTACCAATCCTATTTCTTTAACTCCTTATCGTATGGCTCCTGCGGAGTTAAGGGAATTGAAAGTTCAGCTGCAAGAGTTAGTAGATAAAGGATTTATCCAGCCTAGTACTTCGCCTTGGGGTGCTCCAGTGTTGTTTGTGAGAAAGAAGGATGGAACTTTGAGACTGTGCATCGACTACAGGCAACTCAATCGGGTGACGATTAAAAACCGTTATCCATTGCCTCGTATCGATGATTTGTTCGATCAGCTGAGAGGTGCTTGCGTGTTCTCTAAGATAGACTTGAGGTCTGGTTACTATCAGCTGAAGATCAGTAGGGATGATGTCCCTAAGACGGCGTTCAGGACTCGTTACGGTCATTACGAGTTTCTGGTTATGCCATTTGGGTTGACGAATGCACCAGCCGCCTTTATGGATTTGATGAACCGAGTATTCCAGCCTTACTTGGATAGATTCGTCATTGTCTTCATTGACGATATTCTGGTGTATTCTAAGTCGAAATCGGAGCATGTTCGACATCTTACTTTGGTGTTGAAAAGGTTGAGGGAACACCAGTTATATGCTAAGTTTAGCAAGTGCCAGTTCTGGTTAGACCAAGTTGCGTTCTTGGGGCACGTCATTTCTGCTCAGGGTATTTTGGTTGACCCTCAGAAGGTTGCAGCGGTAGAGAGTTGGGAGCAACCGAGAACCGTCACCGAGGTGAGAAGTTTCCTTGGTTTGGCAGGGTATTATCGGAGATTCGTTAAGGATTTTTCGGTGATTGCCTTACCACTGACGAGGTTAACGAGGAAGGATGTCAAATTCGAGTGGGATGATAAGTGTGAGCAGAGTTTCCAACGGTTGAAGCATTATCTCACTCATGCACCCGTTTTGGCACTCCCAGACGATAGTGGTGATTTCGAGGTTTACAGCGATGCTTCCTTGAATGGTTTGGGATGTGTATTGATGCAGCATGGTAGGGTGATTGCTTATGCTTCGCGGCAGTTGAAACCTCATGAGAGGAATTACCCTACACATGATTTGGAGTTGGCTGCTATCATTTTTGCGTTAAAGTTGTGGAGGCACTATCTTTACGGAGAAAAGTGCAGGATCTTTACGGATCACAAGAGTCTCCAGTATCTCTTTACTCAGAAGGAACTCAATCTTCGTCAGCGGAGGTGGTTGGAGTTGCTCAGCGATTACGATTGCACGATTGATTATCATCCTGGTCGTGCGAACGTAGTGGCTGATGCACTTAGCAGGAAGTCACAGGGCCGTATTAATGCGTTGTACGCTAGTCGTGCTCCTCTTTTGGTGGACTTGTGTACTACGGGGGTAAGGCTAGAAGCCGAAGATCGAGATGTGGCATTACTTGCTAATTTCCAAGTTAGACCGATACTTGTTGATCGGGTGCTTGAAGCCCAAGTAACTGATCAGGAGACTCAAGAACTTATTCAAGCTCGAGAGCAAGGAAGGAGGCGAGACCTCAGAGTTCGGGATTCGGATGGCATGTTGATGCTAGAAGGTAGAATGTTCGTGCCTAAGAGTGTGGAGTTGAAGAAAGAAATTCTCGATGAAGCACATATCTCGGCTTATGCCATGCACCCAGGAGCTACTAAAATGTATCATACCATTCGACCGTTTTATTATTGGCCGGGTATGAAGAGGGAGATAGCCGAGTATGTGAGCAGGTGTGCTGTTTGTCAGCAAGTTAAAGCAGAAAGGAAGAAGCCGTTTGGGTTGTTGCAGCCGCTTCCCGTTCCAGAGTGGAAATGGGAAAATATCACCATGGATTTTGTGTACAAGCTCCCGCGTACACATAATGGCTTTGACGGCATTTGGGTGATCGTCGATCGACTCACTAAGTCGGCTCATTTTATTCCTGTGAGAGAGAAGTATTCTCTGAGCCGTTTAGCGGAGTTGTTCATTTCGAAGGTTGTAAAGTACCACGGTGTTCCAGTGAGTATTGTCTCGGATCGTGATCCACGATTCACATCGAAGTTTTGGGTAGCTTTCCAGGAAGCTTTGGGCACGAGATTACTTTATAGTACGGCATATCATCCACAGACCGACGGGCAGTCAGAGAGAACTATTCAGACCTTGGAGGATATGCTGCGAGCTTCGGTGTTGCAGTTTGGTGACGCTTGGCACCAAAGATTGGATTTGATGGAATTTGCTTACAACAACAGTTTTCATTCGAGCATTGGCATGGCGCCATTTGAGGCCTTGTATGGTAGAGCTTGTCGCACACCGTTGTGTTGGTCAGAGGTTGGCGAAAGAGTTTTAGTGGGTCCAGAGATTGTCGAGGAGACTACTCAGAATGTTCAGGTGATTAAGTCTAACCTGAAAGCAGCTCAGGACAGGCAGAAGAGTCTAGCGGATCGGCGTGCTACGGACAGAACATATGAGGTCGGAGATTGGGTATTTCTAAAGCTTTCACCGTGGAGAGGTGTTGTGCGGTTCGGAAAGAAAGGGAAGTTGAGTCCCAGGTACATCGGACCATACGTGGTCACAGAACGAGTTGGCGAGGTAGCTTACAGGTTGGAGTTGCCCCCGGAGTTGGCTAGAGTGCATAATGTTTTTCACGTGTCTATGCTCCGACACTATGTTGCTGATCCATCTCACGTGATACCTCCTCAACCGCTTGAGATTAACCCAGATTTGACGTACGATGAGGAACCGGTGACGATCATTGATTGGAAAGAGAAGGTTTTGAGGAACAAGACAGTGAATTTGGTGAAGGTTTTGTGGAGGAACCATTCAGTCGAAGAAGCTACGTGGGAGACAGAGAATCGGATGAGGGATTTGTACCCTCGATTGTTCTTTGACTACTAGGGGGTTGCTGCGTTGTTGTTTTGAATTTCGGGACGAAATTCTATTAAGGTGGGAAGGTTGTGACATCCCGTCCCGGGATTATTAAACGCACGTGTGAAATTACCTTTTTGCCCTTAGGTTGTTTTGTCACGTTGTGGGTTGTTTTGTGTGGTGTGGCATGTGTTGGACCACACACACACACACTCACACACAAAGCCACTCTTCTCCTCCCTCTGTCTCTCTCCCCCGTGCCTCTCTCTTCCTTCCCGTTATCACCATACGTACGGACAAACACCAAAACCACCCAAACCATCACGGATCGAGGAAACCAAGGACACCATTCAACTCGTGAGGACAAGGGGAGCACGACCATAGCATTTTCAGGTAAGAACTTCGACGTTTTCACGTCGATATCGTGAGGTCCGTTTTGAGCACTGTTCATGCAACATTAATTTACTTAGTTTTTGGACATTTGAAGCTTGTAGGTGTGTTGGTGAGGTCCTAAGGAGCGTCGGAGTAGCTCGTTGGACGAATTTGGACGTCGGGAAGGCCTAGTTCGAAGTTGGCCGGTTTTTGAGTTTTGAGACAGGTATGATCGCGTAACTTTTAGCCTTTAAAAGTGGTCCATCGTGATTCTACTAGTTTAGGGCTTTCTTTTGGTCCAAGAATCATAGAAAACGGTTGAGAAACGAAGGAGAATAGTTAGTTTAAAGTTTTTCCCAGTTTCCGGCGACCGGAGTCCGGCGAGGGTAGGCCGGAGAAGAAAGGGGAATATTCCGTCAAGTTTGACGGAATATTCCTAACGGCAGTGACGGAATATTCCGTCAGTTTAACGGAATATTCCTGACGGCGTCTGTTGACACCGTCAGTGTGCCTGGCACGTGGCCGCGCGTGGGGGGCGCGTAGGTCCGTGCCTGTGCTGGCGCGTGGGGGCGCGTGCGGGGTCCAAAAATTTTTCTAAAAATATGGTTGTGACCCTGAGGTTGTGTAGAGCACGTGGGTATATTCATTTGTCCATTTTGAGCAATGTATGAGAAGTTATTACGAGAAACGGGTTATGTGCTTTAAAGTTAACGTTTTTATAGTTGTTTCGCATTTAGGTGACACGTACCCAGAGGACGAGCGTGCACACGCGAGGCAGGGGGGCTACGACCCTTCTACATACCAGTGAGTGGGCTTTTGTTTTCCGTATATACCTATATACATTTATATTCCCAGAAATTGATTTAAAAAGGGTTATTTGCCTTATGCCATGCATATTATTATTATCGTTTATGCATCATCACATTTATTAGTAGTGGCATGCATATACATATTTATATGTGGGTGCTGTGGAGGCATAGGTAAGTGCCAGGTAAGCGTTAATTAACGATTGCATTAATTAGTGGTTAAAGATGCTTAGAGAGCTCATAACCTGCACCCCCGGTGTTAGTGCTCCCGCCCAGAGTAGGGCACAGTCCTTCACGTGTTGTTCACCTCCCGCACCATACGCTCAGCTTGGATCCAAGCTAGGTGCATAGGCCTGTCGTACAGACCACAATAGGTGGTTCCGACTCGTAGGTGAACCGCGATTATTCGCACAGCCTTCACGTGATCGTAGCACTAGAGCGTATATATATGTTACACCCAGGCTTGTCGTACAGACCACTTTAGGTGGTTCCGACTCGTGGGCAGGTTTAGATATTGAGATTGAGATTTGAGCTCTAGATGCAGCCGTACAGGTCACGTTAGGTGACTCCGGCTGCCGGATTACATGATATTGATATGGTTATACCTGGGCACATGCATATCACTTTGAGATTGTGGCATGGCATATTTTGAGCATGATTGGTATACCCTTGAGCATGTTTTGCATGTTTACACATACGTATATATGTTTATTTTCTGGGAGGTATACAGGTTTTACGGCGAGGGGTTAGAAAGTATTTTGTAAATGGTTTTAGAAAGAATTGTTTTTGCCCACTCACGCTTTTGTTTTGCGCCCCTCCAGGTTCTAGTTGCTTAGCCGTTGCGGTGGTTTCCCTTGTGAGCTTTTCGGCGTTCTGACAGACACTCCACATCGTAGGGTCGCCTTCGGGCGTACTATTGTTGTCGTTTTATTTGGACTGCTATAGACCTGCTCTGAATTTGTATCGCACTAACTAGCACTCACTTTAGTACTTGTATGCTAGTTTTTAATTATTCGTACTTTTATATTACTACTTACTAGCTTCCGCACGTGCACATGGCTACGTCACCTTTGTGCGACGGCCAGCACGCTCCGATCTCGGTCGGAGTGTGTCACAAACGGCGTTGGCTTTTATTTTTCTTGTGACGAATCTAAGATTGAAACTTTGATATGGCAGCTTTCAAATATGATCAAAGTACACAATTTTCTTTTAGGCTTATTTACGGAAATGCATCTTGAAATTAGAAGTCAATCTCACTAATTTGTCCCATGAGATTTGAATTGTGTCACTTAACCTTGTAAAACTCAAATCTAGTCTCACTTTGCTTCATAGCGTCCAAGTCCGTCAACATATCTGTCAAAATTGCTAATATGGCATACATGAGACCAACTTATGTTGATGGTAAGCCACGCGGACCAAAAATTTAAAATAATTTTTTTTAAAAAGATATCTTAAGTTCAATTCTCACTATATGCGTATTTGAACCACGTTATTGTTAACCTATTGTGAGGCTTAGCATACTCCCCCACTCTTTTAGTATAGATAATATCGTTTGAAAAAAAAATAATAATAATAAGTTGAACATTTGATAGTTTCAATAATAAAACTAAAACTATTTTAATAATAAGAAAATTTAAATGACCCATTGCTTCTTATGTGTTCTCTCAACCGCCTTACTATTTTCACACACACATGTTGTGCACAACTGCAAGTTCATCAACATCAAGCAAATGCACCATCAACACCAAGCACCCACGGCAGAGAGCTCAATGGGTGGCCTTTCCAACCTTGGATCCAAGGTCACCCCACCTAGATCTCGTCTTCAACACGCGCCTTGGGTCTCCCAGCCACATAAGAGAGTGAAAGAAAGAGAAAGAGGAAGTTAAGGAGAAAGGAAAGAAAAAAAAAAAAAAAAAATGAGGAAAAGATGGGGGGATGGAGGCAGGGGTTGTCAGGGGACATTGAGGGGAACAATGAGAGGGCTCGTTTGCGGATGGGCGTACCAGTGCAGTGCCGTTTTTAAGATTCCGGGGTCTCGTTCGAAATTTACAAAAGGATTTTTTCTTAAGATAATTTTTTAGAAAAAAAGTAGGACAATATATTGATGTTAAAAAATAGTAACTTAAATCAAAATAAATTTTAGGATTCACTAATTGTAAGTTTTCAAATGTTATTAAATAATAAATAAAAATAACTACAAACATAACTTTCACTAAATAATAAAAAGCAGTTCACTCTCAAACAACCAAACAAGTAAAAAAAGTATAAAACTCTAATTTTAAAGTTTCACTTGAATATGTTGGGAATTATTTTGAATTTCAGAGGTATTGCCTTAAAGTAAATCTTTCTTTTATTATAGCTAATTCTCGTAACATAATAATATAAGAAGAGAACTGTTATTGACACTTCAAAATCTTATTTTGCATTATTCGTAAATGCATTATTTTTTTTCTAAATATAAAAAATTTGTAGTGCAAGCTAAAAATTTTAAAATACTAATAACAAATCTCAAAAAACTTATTTACAAAGATATGTCTAAAAGAGTACTCTATATGACGCGGTCAAACATTCCAAATGAAATAAATGAGGAACGCTTAATAGACACCACTAACATACAAAGGGCCAAAGGGGGTCCGTTGAAACGATGCACGTCATCACGCGGAGTTATGGACTGGCATTTTCTTCCCGGGCCCAAGAAAAGACACAAGGACTGAGGGTAACCGGAGTAAACGGACCACCTTAACACGTGTCAGACGCTGAAACCCAAAGGTACACAATTTTGAAGAATTTGTGGTCGTACTACTAAAGGATTGAAATTTGCCAACAGAATTCTTTCCGGATTTTTTTGGTCAGGATTGAGGATTCGTAAATCGTGTTCTTTTATTGTATATCGTTCGGTTAGTCTTTGTCAGGTACTGTTTGTATTTAATTTTAAATAAAAATATTTAAAATGATTTCTAACCCACGATGTACGATGAACGGATATAATTCACGAAATTCTTGCGAGGATCAGGATTCTGAAATTTGAACTAAATTGGGCCCCACAAACGTTCACAAGTGTTTTAAGCTCATAAGAGAGGCCGGCCCAAAGGGCCAAAAACATTTGGAAGACCTATTAAATGCAATTGGGCTGAACCCATTTATCCCATGTCCGCCCAATGTCCTTCTCCAATCAAAAGAACTGTGAGTCAATAATAAAAGGTTTATTCAATCACAAATGGTCCTTTTATTGTAAAAACATAATTTTGGTCCTTTATGTTTTAAATCAATCAATTTCGACTGTCTACGTTCTAAAAACTAAAAAAGACATGATTCATGGGAAGAAATAGAAATCACAAGGATATCCGATAACTTGTTATAAAAACTGTTATTAACATTCTAAATTCTTCTCCTTAGTAAAAAAATAAATAAATATGAGTGGAGTATGACTACTTTATATTGCTAATACAATTTTTTTTCCGTCTATCATACACCTAATTTTCTCACTTCTAGTGGAATTTATCACATCTTTAGTCAGCATTTTTTTATTAAAACAATTTCAAACGAAAGAGAAATCGACCTCAGAACGTTAGATGAAGATATGAATATTCTTAACAAGTTAAACTATAAGTTCTCTACGTTTTTTTATCATCGACAAATAATATTAACTTGTGCATATATACAACACAAAAGGACCAAAAATGGAAAATTGGAACATCAAGTTTATTTATAATGCATATATGGCCGACACCATTTTAAGTGATTCAAAATTAAACGATATAACACAAGGGGACACCAAGTGCTTCTCTAAATCATGTTGCTCAAAACAAGCTAGGAGACACGAATGACGTCTTTGTTGGGAATAGTAAGCAATTTTGTTTTTCAAAGTGACATATTGGAGCAATGTCTTTCCAAGAGACAAGAGGGTTTGAATTTGGATAACATAATGCAGATACTTTTAGGTGGTAGAGCACTATGTATGTAGCTAGTTTGGCCACGTTTTGATTTAAGTATGGCTTATATATCTTTCTTTAAGATCTCTTGAATAATTTCATCTGAGCGATATTTTGCAAATATTTTAATGGTTTAAATAATTTATATATAACTTTTTAAACATATGATATTTTGTCTATGCTAATGGGGAATAATGGGTTGAGCCTTACAATGAGTTAATCAATAATAATTTGGTTTTAATTTGCCTTTAGTAATAATCAAACCTTAAGAACTCTCACTTATAAATAAAAATAAATATCACTAGATGTAAAAAATTAGCCGACCATACTAAGTAGCCGACCAACTTATATTTTAGTTTACCATTCATTAATTATCGTTGTAAAAAATTAGATAAATTCAAAATCATTAAGACATTCAATTGTAATGGATATAATGAGAATACGGTTTTCAAAGAAACGCTAAATGTCTTTGATTAATCTAACAATTACATGGTTTTGAATTTGGGTGACTGTTGGTACAAATTAATCTTCAAGAGAACATAAAAAATATACAATTAGATCGTTGAAGTACATTGTAGAGTGAGCCTTAAAAAAATCTGTCAGTTGAAGCTCTATATGTGTGCACTTAGTTCTTCTTGTAGTTCAGATGTTCAGACAAAGTTAATAAAAATAAAAGAAACTATTATAAAGGATTTTTTCACATATAGTTCATAAAAATTCAAGTAGTTGGGTTCCATGCACTTCCAACAATTCTTATCTTATCTATTTTTTTTTTTTTTTCTTTTCTAACCATACTTTTGGGTAATTGCGTAAAGCCCAGGTTGATTGAGATTTTGAGCGGAGAATATTGCTTGCCAGCAATGAGACTTGTGGATACTGTGGCGGTATGGCCTACGGGGTGAGAATGGGGGACATTTTAGGGTTCTGTGCCATACTGTCTTAGCAACTTAACGCAAGGTTTTGTTTAGTGGGGACTTCAATTGGGCCTTTGTTCCCCTATAATCTTAAGACTCTAAACCCTGTTAATCGGTATTTTATCTTAAGAAAGCCTTAATATTTGCATTAGCTTTGAATTTTGAGGTTTTTCCACCATATTGTGTATGAGATATGATTCCGTGTTTGAATTTTGAGGTTCTTTTACTACAGATTGTCAGAATTCAGCTGTGTAAATCTAATCATCCATTGCACCGGTGCATCATAACGATTTTGTGACTTTTGATCAATATGCAAGACTGCAAGTCACACACACCATATGAAATTAAGGTAAGTTTTAGAATGCATGGTGCACAAGAAAGAAAGCTTCAAAACATGCTGAGAATGAATCTATCAGAGATTATGCAGGATTGGCTAAGAGAGAATACAGACGGAAAATAGCAAGTCACGACAAGCATATTGTCTTCTCTCTCTGACCCATTAGGCAGTACTGCATAATTCGGATCCTAAGAGTCGGCCTAACACGCCATATTTTTGTTGGCTAGACCAATCAAATTTGAGTTTTTCTTGGTGCGGGACAATAACGGACCTCAGATAAGAGGCAAATATAAGTTACAAGTCCTCCTGGAAAATGCGATTGAGCTTATTGCTGGCAAATGCAGAAATTGAGCTTATCTGGTGGTGGAAAATGACGGTAGATTTATCATGCATGGCGAGATAAGTGAATTCATTGGTATTGTGCATATTTGGTTCGTAAACATGCACGTGTGCTCGCACCCACACGCACACTGCCGGAATGCCCCAAACACCAAGGAATGGGAGAGACTACATGTTTTTTGTTTCAGTGGGCGGGCCAAATCAATTTACTAGACCAAGGAGTTCCAAAAGAAAAAAGTAAAAGATGAAAGCTGTGCTGCATGTCTACTTCTTTAGCATTAAAATTTAAAAGGCCTCTCCCACAATACTCCTTTTCGGATAAGAGATTATCCCTTCTTTTTTCCCTGGTGGGGCTTGGACAATAGAGATTTTTCAATGAGCTGAAAATATGGTCTGGTACATCAAGTGTATTAATATAATTAATTAGAATTTTTTTTTTTTAAGTATCCAACCAATTTTGTATTATTACACGAGGTATATCAAACCGTCTTCCTAACATAGTGAAAAATTCTGCTTCTTTGAATATTTCCCTTCTTTTTCCATAGAAATCCAAAGAAATGTTTGTCTAGCCATTTTAAGTTACAAGGTGATCCACTGAGATGATTATATATGTGCCAGAAATTAGACTACGATCACATCACCCCTGGTGCATTGGATTGTCATTGTGCATGCATGCTTTCTAGGAAGAGTAGTGGTAGTTCACACATGTGATTTATAATAAGAGTATTGTAACGGTTATTCGCTCATCAATGCATGTGCACATGCGTGATTAACTGTGCGTAATATTTTTCTTGTCGTTGCAAGTTTGAGGCTGGTCAACCAACAAATCTTTAGTTGATTACTGACACTGTTTAGTATAGTTTTCTAAACCAACTTCTATTAGGATGCATTAGTGTTCAAATTCCAATCCTTGTAACTACTTTCTCTGAAAGTAAAACCAAGACTTTAAATGAGAGGAGGCGGCAAGATGTTACTGGGCCATAGAAAAATCTAAGCCAGTAAAAAATTACTTGGCCAACAATAAACTTCCATTTTATTTTATTAAAGAGTGACTTCCAAGCTCAGAAAAGTTTGGTAGCATCTACCAAATTCTCCAAACCTGTAATGATATGCACAAAAAAGTCAGCAAAACACTACATGCCTATAGCGGCATAGCCCCCATAGGCCATAGCCAACACCCCACTTGAGAGCCAATTTGGCAATTCCCCATCTCCTCATCCTAAAGATTAGAAGCCCTAGAATCCAAGGAAACACATGTCCCTTGCCCTTTCCCACCATCCCCAGCACAAACTCCTCTGGTTTTAATTAACTCAGTGCTGACTCATTACAAGGATAAATGTGAAAGATTTTTCCTCCCTTAGTAGTATATGCCCCACTCAAAGAGAATGACTTGTTATACCATTGGAAACACATTTGGCATTTCAGATCAATAATACGATATCATGTGTTTTAAGTTTCTCACATCATATTACAACATTAATTTGAAAAATAACATCAGTTCAACGTCTTCGTTTTGTAATAGTCTTTCTCCTTTAAAAAACCTCCAAAAACACACAATCATATAGAGTTGAAATGCATACTTATATAGACTAAAAAGCACATGAGTTGATTATTTAAAAGCCAGCTTCCCCACTACTAGCAATCATTTCAAACCCATCAGTCTCTCCACAATCTCACAAAACCCTCCTTTTATCTTACAACTCTTCCCTCCCCTTTAATACCGTCAACACCAGTCACAAATTCAAACAAGCTTTACCTGCACACCAAAAAAAAACCCCACATATTCTTATTACACAAATTCAATTTGAAAATTTCACAGACCTCAAACATGTCCATGATTAGTACAGGGGTGCTTTCAGCAGACCCCGGAGCTGATAAGATACACAAGAAATTGTTCCACCACAGGAACGACTCTGGCGAGCTCGATGTTTTTGAAGCTGCAAGGTACTTCTCAGGATACAATGAAACTCCCAGCAGCCATAAAAACAACAAGACTTCGGCATTTTCGCAGAGGATGATGAAAGAAGACAGATCGTCATGGAGAGGAGGCAGAATCAGCCTTGACATGCCTATCAGACACATGCTTCATCATCCTCAGCAAAACCCTAATCACCATAACCACGTGGCGATGGAAAAGCAAAGCAACATCAAAGACAAGAAGTACAACCAACCAAGCTCTCCAGGCGGGAGGCTGGCCAGCTTCCTGAATTCTCTATTCAACCAATCAGTGTCCAAGAAGAAGAAGTCGAAATCCAGCGCCACACAGTCCATGAAAGACGAGGAGGAGAGCCCGGGTGGGAGAAGGAGGAGGAGGAGCAGCATTAGTCATTTTCGAAGCTCTAGCACCACGGATGCCAAGTCCGTGTATTCCTCATCGAGTTCAGGATTTCGAACACCTCCACCTTATAGCCATGCACAAATGGTAGCCTCCAATAGCTACAAAGATTTGAGAAGCTATTCGGATAATCACAAGCAGCAATATCAACAGCAGCAGCAGCAGCAAACGGTTTCTTTATCAAAGTACAATACGAACTTCGATGAGAAAAGATCATCAAACAAAGAACTGACTTGGTTGGATCATGAGAAGTTCAAATTATCAGAGAAATATAAGATTAGTTCCGACCAGGACCACAAGGGTTTGCTCAAGAGGCTCAGTGAGGTTGTTGATGACGAGCAGGAAGATGAAGGTGCAGAAAGTGATTCGAGCTCTGATCTTTTCGAGCTGCAGAATTATGACTTGGGTTATTACTCGAGCGGCTTGCCTGTGTACGAAACTACAAATGTAGACAACATCAAGATCAGATCAGTAACACCAATTTCCAATGCCTCATCCTAAAACATACATTTGTGTTGGATATTATTGGATTATGCATATGTGGTTGAGAAAGGAATTAAAATTTCCTACATTTTTCTTTTTAAGTTCTCTTATCTTAAACTTCCATTGGCCTTTTTTCTATGTATGTACAGTTGAGAATGTTTGTTTTCTGCTTTTACTTTGCTTTTGGAGATATATATGTATAGGTTAAGATTTTTAGTATACTTGTATCTTATATTTCTTGATTTTTTAACAGTTAGATTCTTATATTTCATGACTAGTATCTAATGGCTAAAAACTCAACATATAAGATACAGCAAACATACTAAAATTTTTGGCATACATCAACGTTGCTATATATGTTTTTGTGGAGTGCTGGAAAATAAGAAGCGTCAGAAGTGCAGCAGTTTTGGGATTGTACCGTACCGATCGATTTCGATGATCAGAATTTTATATGAGATGCTCCACTACCAGATTCATGGAGAAACAACGCATCATAACTCACACCATGTGAAACTCATTCCTGTTAATTTTCATGATCACTTTGTACAAGAAGCGCAATTATGTTATATAATTATTTTCATGTGGGTTCTCAGCTGTGAATGTTTGATATGTGCATGTAAATATTTTAGTTTTGTTTTCCAAAATTTAGAAATATAGTCACTCTCAAGCCGTTCTCAATGCTTGAATCTTCTTCAAGTGGTCAAAATGATTTGTGAACTAAAGTTTTTATATTGTTAAAATTTGAAATTTGATTAGAATTCTTATATGTATTTGAAAAAATCACTATCTCAACCGTAAAATGGTAATTATAATAAATAATATATTCACATGAATTATATTTGACAATTAGATAATAATTATACAAGGTTTCATATAGTATGTTTAAAATTCGGGAGCACTTTTAAAGGTTCCTCAAGCAAAAGCTTGAACCACCCTCAATCACCCTCGGGTTGTTGAAATTCTAAAACTCTATAAAAGTGGACTAAAAGTCTTCTACATGTCAAGCGTTTAGCTAGCTAGTTTTCAAAATTCTCCACAAATATATTAGGTATATATATTGTTTAGGGTAAGTGTACACTCACTATATATGTTTAAAAACTAATAGCTTTACATGAGATTTGTTTTATATCACGATCTATTTACACTAAAAAGAGGAAAAATTTGAGAATTTAATAAGAGGAGATTATATAGTGACACTCCCATTAGTATGCATATGTCACATATTTTACTTTCACATATATGCGGGGACATAGAATGGATAGTAAATTGAGTTTGATTCGTGGAGGTATATGGGAAAAGGCATTAAAGTTTAAGAAGATCTTTACTGGGGGCACATTTTCTTCTACCTTTTGTTAGGCTTCTGTCTAATCAAATGATCAACAGTAAAAGGCAATTAATTAAGCCTTACTCTATTTTCTCAGCATTAGAAACAACATATGGATTCTAGACAAAGCCAAATTAACGTCCTTTTTAAGATCAGATGATGACAATTATTCAACACTAAAGGAGTCTAAAGTACTTTCCCATATTTTTCCTTTATACTTTATTATTCTTCTTGGTGCTGTGGCAACATCCACAGATGTTATGATCCAAATGGTTTGCAATTGAGATATAAGAGCAGCCCCTACAACAGGTTAAAATTAAACCATGTGAGGGCAAGCCAACTGTGACTAGTTGGGGGCAAGGTGTTGTCAATTTGGAGAAGGATAAGTCTCCATCTACCTACCCACCGAAACAGGTGAACCGGTGAATTGGCCTTTCACTGCCTCATCTACTTAAAAGACAATTTATCAAGCCGTGATTTGCCAAATTCGAACGCTGCATCACATACTCAAGGAGAGAAACTCTGGCACGACAACTAAGGTATTAACATAGGGTTGAGTAAAATCAAAATACAAAGTTTTATATATTGTGAGAAATATCCTATATGAATGAAGTGATCTGACATCCTTACTCAAGTTTTAAAAATTATGTTTGTCTTAGTAAGATATTTTTTTATTGTAGAGTCCGATTGACACATGTTATGAGTACAATACACACAAAAAGATATATAGTCAGTTGTAAGGTAGATTCTCGCATACTTGTATCCGTATACTTGCGTGAACACAATGCATGTTGAAGAAAGTAATGAATGGCTCGGTTGAAAGTGCTTTTAAAATGTCTTGAAAGCGTTTTTAGAGAAAATGTTTTTGGATTCCAAAAGCACTTGAAGTGCTTCATGCAAGAGCACTAGTTATGTGTTTTTTGAAAGAAACACTTCAAGTATTTTTTCATGATTCACTTACATTTTTATTAAAAATTGATTCCAAAAACATTTCCACTAAAACACTTTTAAATTAAGAAGCCCAAAATTAGAGTTTGAATTGATCATAAATCTTGGTCCTTTTGGTATAGCCTTTTAGAAAGACTGAGGACTGTAACATTTGATGCATGGGGCACCAAAAGGTCCCAACCAAAGAATGTAACTGTAACTACCAGAGTGAGTGGGAGGAGGGTCCAAACTTATTGCTCAAATAAATCAAATGTTTCACTAATAATAAGCATCTTGCTTTCCCATGTACCCAATTAAATTCTCCTTTCTTTTTTAAAAGGCATCTGCAAAGTAAGAACTCAAGCTCCCTTAACCACTTCACAATAATGGTCATTATCTAGTATCAAATGCATGCTGGCTCCACTTTTTGAACCTTCTCATACACATACGTATATATTAAATGTGAAAGAAATTTACATGTAACGTGTTACTTACACCTTTTTTTTTCTCAATCTCTCTCATCACATGTTAATTTTTTATCTCTCTTATCATGAACGGTTAGCAGATAAGATATTGCCCAAAATGACACGAAGAAAGAATGAAGAGGTATGAACAGAAGACCAATCACATGAGCCCTCCAGACAACTTAACCTAACTAGCTCTATATTCCATTAGAAGTTTCAAGACGCATTTGAATCTTATGATCTTTGTGTGTTTTTCCAAGCACTTCTGGTAAACTAACGCAGAGACATACAACAACATCGTTACTCATGTGGGAGGTTCCTCAAGGCTCGGGACAGCTGCAAATGTCGTTACTGTTGAGAGTTGTCCCACATTGATGAGGGACAATTTTTGCTATGTGTTTATATGATTTTGGATTACTCTCCATAAAACCAATTGGCAATATGAAAAGTAACTCAAGATCATAAAAGCACATAACAAATCTTGTCCCTCACCAATGTGGGACAACTCTCAACAGTTACAAGCACACATGTAATGTCGTGAGTGCTCAAATGATATGACAGGCACTATGTAGGTCAGAAGAGTTAAAAAAGTTTGATAGTTTGTCTAGCTATGTTCGGACTGAGACGTCTCAACTGCAAACATAATATCAGGTGTGAATTTAAACACGAAGACCCACTGTAATTTATCTTTTTGCCTCAAACTCAAATTATGTACAATAAGAGTATCAATTATTGCAAACAATATAGAATGATCATTAAAAACCCAACCTAACGTGATGAATGAGATATTACTCACATCACATGACTGGAAAAAAATAGTATTATTCCCACATTTATTTTATCTTTCACACAACCTTATTAATTTTTGTTATTGATCTGCTTCAATTCATTTGATTCAATAGCCGAAAAATTGAGAAGAGTGTGACAAATAAAAATGAATGTGCGGATGACACCATCCATGTATTGCTGAGAAATATGAATGTATTAGATAGTATATGTCGAATGATTCCAATCAAAATTTGATCATCATCTAACCTAATATAAGCCCAGAAAATTTCATATAGATTAAGTTGGCAAGGCATTTACATGTGATACAATCACAACCCATTATCTGAAACTAAAGAGAGAAACTTTTAAAGCCTTCACTGACCTGGATCCTGGCCATCACAGCCTTGGTGCATTCCAGATAGCATCAACTGCTCTCCTCTTCTGATCTTCCTCGTGTCCCAAATTGCCCCACAATATACGGTCACTCCTTTTGTTCCAACACATCATACTTATCCATGAAGGTAGGGCACGGCCACCCATCAGTTCAAATGTTCCTTGACAAAATTAGGGTTTTACCAAACTTAGGGTTTGATAAAAAAAGAAAGGTTGGATTTTGTTTTTATCCTTTTCACAGGGGATTATCACACGCCAAAGAGAGATCAATGTATGTTGCGACCCAATGTCCCATTCCGGAAAAAGCAAGCTATGTTACATGAGCTTTTGGACACCAGCACGGTGTAAGAGCAAGTTCTACCCACAATTTCGTATCAAAATACCATGATAAGTACGTGAAAACAGAGTCAGTAACCTTAAGGACCGCATCCAGATTCGTATACGAAGTTTCAAACATATATTCGTTTTTCACTAGACTAAATTTTTTAGGGTTGACACTTCTTTTTAATGTGAAAGTGATTGTGTGTGTCGAGTACGAAGGCACATTGGATGAAAGCCTGCAACTACGCATTCGAGTTATCACTTTTTCATGCAGGCTGGTTGTCTTTCTCGATTGGGTTTTGGGTGAAGTCCAAGTGTCCATGGATGTAAGCTTTTAGTCACAGAAGTTGGGCTGAGTCATTCTCTCTAGCCTTGGCCCGTGCGACTACGCACTGCCCCAAAACCAAAAAGCACGTCCCCTTGGCGTTGGTCCCTTAATGCCATCACAATGTTCACCACCACCTCTTTCTCCCCATAAAATCAAACCGGCCTCTCTTCATAAAAGAAACATCACCTTTTTTGCCACAATGGTCAAACCAAATGTGTTCGAATTCAAAAAATAAAAAAAGTAAATATGTACGTGAAATTCATGATTTCGAAAATGTAAATTAAACGTAACTTTTTGCATCTTATATGTGCATCTTTTTTGGGTTAGATACTTTTTATATTGTACCGAAGTACCTATTCTTCAAAACGTTTAATCGTTAGATTTTTAGACAAATCTACAATAACTATGATCTAACAGTTAAGATTCAAGAGTACTACATAATTTTTACTCTTGACTGTATAAATTTATAGTAAAAATTTGATCCAAATTTGAGAGTTTTCAAATGATGTGTGTAATGAATTTACGACGTATTTCAAAGTATCGAATGAGTTATTTTAAAAACAAAAATTCAAAATTTAATAATAAATGAAAAATAAATACCTGAGGTTTAGTCATTTTCAAAGTTTTGTTCACATTCGTTTGGTGTTTGAGAAGCAGGCAATGAAAAGCGGTAAACTCCAAAAGACTAGCCAGTTGCAGCTGCAGGAGCAGTCCACTCCTCCCATAACCATCTCATGCCTCCCAGTTTCCAGCTTTTCCAGACTGACAGCGACACGCGTCATCCACCACAACATACACATGGCAGAATGGGTACTTGTCATATCTTTTTTATCCTTATCTCATTACAGTCGGACAATCTCACAGTAAATATCAATACTAGTAAGCCACACAGTAAAAAAATTCCTATAATTACATCTATTTATTCTACATTGCTAATTCCTATAATTATATCAATTTAAACGGTTCAAATTACATGCTCCTTGAGTTACATATAGTTATTGTCTCCAAAGCAGTGCATTAACATAAGAAACGTGTTCATAATACTCATAAAAAATGCTCAAGATAATTACATACTTTTCATAATGTCATAATAATCCTAATACAATTCCACAAAATGATCCTTAAGAATTTGGAAAACATAAGAGATTTTACCATCCATAAGGTATATAACCCATAGAATATCGATTACAAAATATGGGCATTCTACTTAACCAAACACAAGCAAAATAAGGTTTTAGTTATCAAAACAAGAGCACAAACATTCTGCTCGAAATGCATATGACACGTGGAGATCAACTACACTTTCCATGGCCTTCCTCGTTTGGTTGGAATCTTATACCTAAACCTATTTTCATTTCTGATGGCGGTGTAAGGTTGAGGGTGCTATGTTTTTCAACTTCTTAAGGATCATTTTGTGGAATTGTATTGGGATGATTATGATATTATGAAAAGTATGTAATTATCTTGAGCATTTTTTTATGAGTATTATGAACATGTCTCTCATATTAATGCATTGCTTTGGAGACAATAACACCATGAGCATTTGTCAAATTATTAATTTGTTAGAGAAAATAAAAATGGTACTACATGCTTCAAGAAAAAGACTAACTTAGCTACTTATGAAGACAATAAGACCATATGTTATTTTTCATGCATAGAAGGAATGAGAGGGAAAAATAAAATTGAGGATAGGAATTAGCGAGAAAAAATAGAGGGAAAGTTTTGTGTTTTTATTTATTTTCAGTTTTTTAATCATTTTTAATAGTGAAATGACTTAATTTGACACACCCCGACCGAGATCAGGGCGTGCTGGCCGTCACTCGAAGGTGACGTAGCCATGTGCGCGTGCGGAAGCGATTAAGATAGTAATATAAAAGTACGAATAATTAAAAACCTACTAGCATACAAAGTACTAGTGTATGTGAAACACAATTCAGAGCAAGTCTACAACAGTCCAAAAGGAAAAGATACGACATAATTACACCCGAAAGTGACCCTACAATGGTGAGTGTCTGTCAGAAATGCCGGGACGCCCTCTGGGATAAACCACCGAACTTGCTAGACCACTAGAACCTGGAGGGGCGCAAAACAAAAGCGTGAGTGGGCAAAAACAAAGTTCTTTGAAAACTCTTTAGCAAAATACATTCTAACCCCTCGCCGTAAAGCCTGTATACTTCCCAGAAAATGAACATATATACGTATGTATAGGTATGCCAATCATGCTCCACAATATGCCATTCATGCTCACAATATGACATTCATGCTCCACAATATGCCATTCAGAATCTCATAATCAAATATAAATGCTCAAGCATAATCACATCAATAACATATAATCTGGCAGCCGGGAGTCACCTAACGTGACCTGTACGGCTGCATATAGAGCTCCACGCTCAACTCAATATCTGAATCTGCACACGAGTCGGAACCACCTAACGTGGTCTGTACGACAGGCTGGGTGTAATATATATATGTATGCTCTAGTGCTACGATCACGTGAAGCTGGGCGATAAATCACGGGTCACCTACAAGTCGGAACCACCTAATGTGGTCTGTACGACAGGCTTGCACCTAACTTGGATCCAAGGTGAGCATGCGGTGCTGGTGAACATACACGTGAAGGCTGTGCCCTGGCCTCGGGCGGGAGCACTAACACCGGGGGTGCAGATTATGAGCTCTCTAAACATCTCAAACTACCATTGCATAACAACATGAATACCGCTTACCTGGCACTTACCTGTGCGTCCACAGCACCAAATACACATATATATATGTATGCCACTACTAATACATGCAATGATGCGTAAATAACATTCATATGATGCATGGCATAAAACAAATAACCTTTTCTATTTAATTTCTGGGAATTAATATGTATATAGGTATATACGGAAAACAAAAGCCCACTCACTGGTAATTAGAAGGGTCGTAGCCCCCTTGCCTCGAGTGTGTACGTTCGTCCTCGGAAAACGAATCACCTATACGCGACAAAGTTACGAAAACGTTAATTTAAAAGCACCTACGCAACTTCTCGTAATAACTTCTCATACATTGCTCAAATTGGACAAATGAATATACCAACGTGATCTACACAACCTCAGGATCACACCCATATTTTTAGAAAAAATTTTGGACCACGCACGCGCCCCCACGCGCCGGCCAAGGCACGGCCCTACGCGCCCCACGCGCGGCCACGTGCACTGCACACTGACGGTGTCAACAGACGCCGTCAGGAATATTCCGTCAACTAACGGAATATTCCGTTAAATCTAACCAGATTCCGTCACTGCCGTTAGGAATATTCCGTTAGACTTAACGGAATATTCCCCTTTCTTCTCCGGCGAGCCTCCGGCGTCGGCGACTGCGCCGGAAAACTGGGAAATTTTCCAACTTAGTTTTCTCCTTCGTTTTTCAACCATTTTTCACGATCTTTATACCAAAATGAAGCTTAGGACTAGTAGAATCACGTTGGACTACTTTTACAAGCTAAAACTCACTAGATCATACCTGCAACAACGGTCAAAGTTCGGCCAACTTTACATCCAACGATCGTGACGTCCAAATTCACCCAACGAACCACTCCGAGGCTCCTTGGGACCTCACAAACACATCTACAAGCTTAGAAATTCCAAAAACACACTAGTTTAGGTTTGCATGAACAGTGCAATATTCGGCCATTGTTGAAACGACGTGAAAACGTTCGAATTCTTACCTGGAATTGGTATGGTTGTGCTCCTCACAACCTCACGAGTTCAATGGTGTAATTGGTTCCTTGATTGGTGAAGGTTTGAGTGTGTTTGTGTGTATAACCGTATGTAGAATGAAGAAGAAGAAGAAGATGATGAACTCGGGGAGGAAGAGAGAGAGAGAGAGAGAAAGATAGAGAAAGACAGAGTGGGGGAATGAGGGAGGGAATCCCGGGAAGAAAAAGAAAATGTATGAGTGTGTGTGGTCCCACAACCCACACAACACAACACTAAGCGTAAACGAATAGATTAGGGGTAAAATTGTAATTTCAAATGTACGTTTCGTTAGTTTCGGGACGGGATGTTACATAATTACCCTTACATGTTGTGCACATGGTCTCACTTAATAGAAATATAGATGGAATATATGAAAAATCAACAGTAGGGAACAAATTAGCTAAAAAAATTAGTTTGAATCCTTAATTTTCCAATATAAAAAATCAAGGGAGAAATAAAAAACTTGGTGAAAATTCAAAGGGTAAATCTACTGTTTACTCATTTAATTAAACAATCTAATTAGAAAACTTTGATGCATGATTGAAGGAATTTGAATGTGTGACGCCATTGTCCAATCATGCTGTAATATGTGACCTTTCGAATTGGGCTTTCGGAGTGGTTGCACACAAAATCATTAAATGTGTCACACAAAATGTCCACTGTGAAACGGACAAAGAGGCACCAATTGCAGAGAAATAGAGAGGCATGCTTGGCCATGTCAGAAAGTGCCCCATCAAATTGTTCACCAATTCATATATGAAATGGGCCACATCCCCACATGCCGCCAACAAATATGTTACATGTGTTCTAAATTATAATTCGTAATAGGGCCACATCCCTTAGCATTTGCCAATAACATCTGTATTTATATATCTTTTGTTGTCTCCATCACTTGTAGTTGTTGAGATTCGAGTTTAAAGTAGATATGCATTGTAGTGAGTTCAATATTAGATTGTTGATATTTTTTTGTAGTTACGTAATTTTGTTGTACGTGATCAGAATTTTAAAGTAGTGTAACTTTGTTGCATGCGAATCAGTTGTAAAAATAAATTTGTGAATAAAACATAACAAACCAAAAGATATGGCGCCCCTTGTATCTATCCAAAAGATGAGAGGGCAGAGGCCTTTGGACAATCTCCGCTCTGAACTCTGAGCAAACAGGCTTCAACAAATTATTATTAATTTGGACTATTGATTGGTTGATTGTTTACAGATTTCACAAAATAACATTCAAAAAGTACAATTGGATACAAACACAAGTCAAAATTCAAACACACAGATTGTAGTGGACACACAATTAAACGAATCGATTACCTTAATTAAGTTTAACCCCATTTGTATGGAGGGAAAGGAACAACGGAGCTAATCCTCCGCTTTGTCCCTGTAATTAAATGCAAAAAGGTGTACTAAAACGGAATTTCATAATTTCTCAAAAGCTACAAAAGACCTCGAGGCATATGGTCGTGGAAAATCTTGTTGACTCACAGTCACAGTGAATCTGCTTCGACCTCACCAAAACCTGAGAATTGCTCTCTCTCCTCTCTCTCTCCTCTCTCTCCTCTCTCTCTCTCTCTCTCTCTCTCTCTCCCCTTCCACGCTCGCTCCGGCCTTCATTGTTGGTTTCATCTGGTATGCAAAAACCATCTTTTTCAGCTGTCTTTTTCCATTTTATATTCTGTTTGGTTCCCGAGAAAATGTTGGAAAACGGGCAGAAATTTTGTTGGGAATCTTTGAACAGCCATTTTGTTTACCATATATAGTTTTGTAGCATCGAAAACCCACATACGTGAAATGGGTTTTAAGTTGTTTCTTGAAATGGATGTTCTGTATTATTTTCTCTGCTTCCTAAAAAAAATAGAAAAAAAATATGATCTTTTCACTGCTTCTTCTTCCTCCAAGTTTTTTCACAGAAAAAATTGAGCTTGGAACACATTTCATTTTCTTTCTGTGATTTCAAATGTGAAAGTCGGTGGAATATGTGATTCTGTAATCTGGGTATATTTTGGTTTGAGTTTTGAGGCTCTGTTTGGTTGCTGAGAAAATCGATGGAGGGAAACTCTGGAGCTAAGCTATACATTTTCCTGTGCTCACTGTTTTTGAAGCATTAAACTTTCTTTTTGTATCACATTAAAATAAAAAACTTTCCCTTTTTCTACTTTGTTCATCCGATTGCTCTGCAGCCAAAAGAGCATGATTTTTCTTTTCTAGTTTTGGGACTGCTTAGCAATGGTTTCATCTTTTTGCTTGATGGGTTTGTTTAATTCCATGCAGAATTTTGTTTGTGGGTTTTTGGGGATTTCTAGATATGTTTGATTAATTGATGCTATTGCTTTGATTGTTATTGATATTATTTGCTTGCATTTCCCATTCCCTGTGATTTATTTGGAAATATAAATTTACCCTTTGCTTCTGTGAATTTTGGTAGGAATCAATTAACATTACTGCAGATACTGCTTGAATTAGATTCTGCTTCTACTTATGGAGTCTTGGAGTTTTGGTTCAGAAGGGAAAGGGTTTTTGTTTCCGGAAGAAATGGATATGCCAACTGATGCATTTTCAAGGAGTACTAGGAAAGCATTGCTAGAATTGGATAACAAAACTTGCTTTAATTTTGGTAAGGAATCAGTTGATAGCATGGGGTTCATGGATTTGGGATTCCCTGATATTAACCAAGGAGTGGAAATCTTGAATGGTGTGATCGGTAATGATTCTAGTTATAATTCTGTAGCTTCACCTTGTTGTTTGATTAGTTCAAGTTCATCTTTTGGTGATGGGGAATCTGGGTCGAAGTTTTCGAGCCCTGTGACTGAATCTAATAGCATGGATTCATCAATGATTGCTTTGAAGCTAGGGGGGTTTGCTGATAGCAGAGGTGGGCAGAACAGTCAGCATTCGATTTCTAGAGAGAGGTCGAAAAGAGCTGGCAATGGCATGAGGAGTTCATACTATCATGCTCCAACCTGCCAAGTCCATGGTTGTAACATGGATCTTACCTTTTCAAAGGATTACCACAAGAGGCATAGGGTTTGTGATCCTCACTCCAAGACTGCCATAGTGATTGTTAATGGAATTGAACAGCGGTTTTGCCAGCAGTGCAGCAGGTTTGGTTCTGTTTTTGTTTTTGTTTTTTATGAAATTTGCTTTTGCATTCACTTTTACTTTGCTTGTTCTTATGTGTTTATAGTAACTTATCATGGCATATATCATAGGAAGATTAGTATTAGTTCGTTTCATAATTTTGTATCCGAATAAACCAACGAGTCCCAATTGTTTATTTTCGAGGTTATGTAATGAATTTATTTGTTGACTATGCTTTATGAGGAGTAAAAAATGACAAGAAGTATATATGAAATGTGAAAAAGAGTAGAGGAAAATTATGTTGCAGATTCACCATTCCACCACAGTATTGCTCTTAGGATTTGGCACATAGTAGGATCTCATGTGCATGGTGAGGGATCGATTCCCAGACACGCCATCTGATAGTTGAAAATCGAAGAGATACAAATTTCCTCTTCTTTTCGATTCAACTTCAGCTTCAACCTCGATCTTGAGATTCCATGCTTTTTCTTTTTCTTTTTCTAATGCCTTAGTCATTCATACTCAAATACATCCTAAGACATTGATTGGACAGTAATATGATCTTCTCCCAGTCCAAATAGGAATCTCTCTAACCTCTACTCATCTAAGATTCCGAGTGATATGAACTAAATGAGGTTTTGGGCTGTAGAAAGTTGCAAGTTTATCTACTTCTTCAACTTTGACATGGTTTTTATATACTTGTGAGTCATGTGACATTGAATACCAAAGTGCTTAATTGTTACAAGAGATTTGAAGTATGAACAATGTCATTTTTCTGTGATTAGGTTTCATCTTCTTGCTGAATTTGATGCTGTGAAGCGCAGTTGTCGTAGACGCCTAGCTGGCCACAACCTTCGCCGAAGGAAGCCTCAACTAGATACCCTCGATTGTAAACCGCATAAGTTGATTCGGTCATGCGAAGGTATGAACACCCCCATATATTCAATCTGCTTGTGAAACGCCTCACACTAACCCACCTGAATTTACATTTTCTTTTAAAATATACTCTGTTGTACTATAAATCAGCCACAATGCTTCCGAAGCTAGAACTTTGACAAATTTTTTACCGATACGATACAATTTTCGGTAAGAAGGAAAAAGAACTGGAAAATGATCCGTATTACTTTTGTTAGAAGGGGACTAAAGAGCTTTAGAATTTTCCTAAGATTGCAAGATTCTAGAACCATGTTTAATGCATATATTTTGATAAAAATTGTGATGGAACAACCTTCATGTCTGAGCATGTCTGTGGCTAGAATTTAGAGATAAGAGAAGATAACTTTTGTGTTATTCTTTTCTCCCACTATGTTTCCATCTTTCGACCAGGCCATGTCTTTACCTATAATATGCTATTTTAAAAAACCAACTTTTGAGCTATCAAGGCTAAAGGGGTGTGGCCACATCAGCCATCCACAGAGGTTCTCTCAGTTCTTTCTGTCCCCAGATTTTTGTAAAGTTTATTTTGGAAGAGAAGCAATACAAACCCACTTAGAATCCACTAAGCACGCACTAATTGGCATTAAGGATTAAGGTGTGTGCAAACAGTATCATTCTTAAAACATTCGGTAAGAACAAACAAAAGGCACTTGTTATTCAGGTGAATATATGTTTTCTGTCTAAGAATCCACATTCATGGTAAAGGAATCATTTATAAAATTATCTATTGTAAAGGGAATTGTTATTGGCACTCCAAAAATCTCATTCTACACTGCAAATTTTCTATATTAGGAAAGAAAAATACACTTGTGAGGAGTGTAGAATGAGATTTTTGGAGTGCCAATAACACTTCCCATCGTAAAACACTCAAAGTAATATGTGATCTGTAGATCTAATTCCATGATAGGATTACTTCATGAACTATGTTTTTTACATTTAGCTTTTATGTCGTATTTGCAGGAAACGGGTATATGGGAACTTCCTTTTCAAAGGGAACACCCTTTGTTTTTTCGGATATACTTCCAGGTGGCTGCATTCAGTATCCAGAATATGAAGAAGCTAACCTATATGGACGTGTCAAATCTGAAGACAGGTCAACCTACGGCCAGTCTGTAACACCTATACCAAACAGGCAGTTTATTCCAAAATCATTCTGCCATCTGCCTGGCCTTGGAGAACAGCATGCTCTGGGAATTCCCTCGTCAGGAAATGAATACTCTGTCTTTGATACAGCATCAACGGCTGAGAAAGCATTTGAGACTGCATACTCGAGCTGTGCTCATTCTCTTCTGTCAGCTCAATCGCATAACTTATCAAGCAATTCAGCTGGAGTTCAAGTGCCTAGCCCCCTGATAAATCAAAGTGCCCATCGCAGTTTTGGTCAACTTAATGAAAAGACTTCGAGGGTAAACTCCATGGAAAATTGTGGACGAAACAGGTCCTACCCGTTTAGTATGAAATCTATGGGAGCCGACCATATGGAATCAATCAAAATTTCTGATTCTAGGTATGCTGCTGACTTCCAACTTCACACAGACAGGGCTTTGCATCTGTCAGATTGCTTAAGTGACAAGTATTGTGTTTCTCCTGAACGAACTTTTGATTTGCGGCAATTGTCATCACACCTTCAAAGAGTAGAGCATGAGAGAGACTTTTTTCAAGTAAAGCAGGAAAATGGAGAATTCTACTGTTTCCCGACGGGCGTGCAAGCAACAATGTGATTATGTGAGTGTTTCCACTAATTAAAATCTATCCTTGTTTCTTTTATCACACCCTGTGAAAGTGGGAGTGCATTCCCAGCTTGAAAAGGTCATCGGAAAGCGAGTAGCAGCTTAATGGAGATAACTGTTGCATATATTAGGGATGAAATAAAAACCATGAAATTGCTGGCTATATCTCCGCGTTTATATTACTTTATGCACAGGATATTCGAGCGGATTTGATTAAAAACGGTGTTCGCGATTGTGCAGGTTGCTGAAGGCTGGAGGCAGTTTGGATCTTCAGCAGAATTCCAACATTTCCATACAGAGGCTGGTAGAAACTTTAGATACCATTGGCAGTAACACTCTATTCCGAAAGGAAAATATAGCTATCTAGTTTTTATGTGGTAAAAGCTTTGTAAGCCGGATTTTTTGTAAATTGCTGTAGACACCTTTGTGTTACGTTAGTTATCTGCAAACTTTATGGTAATCAAATGATTTAAGATATTAAATTACACTATCATTGGTATTGGTTCAATTTTCTGGGATGGTGTTCAAAATACACGTGCTCTCGCTCTTGGGCCATATGGATAAGCATGATTGATGTTTTAGAAGATATCATGCCTGTCCAACGACAATTCTCAGCTGCAACCGGGATATAATCGCACATTAGTATACCTTTGATCACTTAATATGAAATTGAGAAATTTTTTATTGTGACGGGAACATAGGGATACGGCAGGTGTTTTTATGCAAGTGATGGGAAATTTTATTTTTTAAGTTATTAATCATTTAACACACATATCACATCATTTGTATAGAGACACGTGGTGTACCACCTTGTGTTCTAGTCACACTGAAAAAATCTCTCTGTGAAATGGGGGTATAATCTAGTTACACAAAAAGAATTACCCTTATCAAGGTAAGATTTTTTTTATTTTTTTTATTTTTTATTTTTTATTTTTTTTATTTTTTTTTTAATTTTTTTTGGGTGTGATAAAAGGTGAGGTTCTTTCATGCAACTAAGATGCAGTCTCAGTTGCATCACCGTCTAATAAATATTGTCGTGTGTTTAAAAAGTGCACTATCCATCTAGTAGACACTGCTACACGATGACTTGGTGACTTAAGTGAATCTTAATCTCAAGTTGATTAACTTCTTTATTGTTGGTGTTGAAATTATGAATCACACATTAGGAAAACAAAAGACTTTGCATGTGCTTAAGATATTGCTAATTAGCTTTATGATGCAACTAGGGATGTCAATAGTTCGGTTTGAGGACGCAAATGCTATATCCATCCCTATAACTAAAAAAATTAACCATATTCATAACTGCAAATTAGCCATTGGGTAGTATCCATAACCATACCTACTGGATAACGGATTTCCCATTGGATAACAGTTATATCCATCTTCGTCAATACAAAAAAATCTAATAGTTTAGTTGACGCATTATAATTTAGTAAATATTAATTTCGTTATTAAATATTTGATATATAATTAAATGATTCAATGAACGGATCTTGTGGAGTATAAAAATTAAAGTTAAACATTGATGATGTTGGCTAACTTTGATATTTTTCTTAAGTACCATTGAATTCTCATTGATTTTGACTCAAAATTTTTGAACTTTCTCACAAAATGCAACTCACACAATGCAACTTTTCTATTCTATGAATTCAATAAATAATGAATATACATACATTTATTATATATTATATATATATAATATTATATTATATATTATTTGGGTGGAATTCAGGGACAGATATAAATTGGGAACTTCTATAACCATATCCAAAACCATAGCCAAATAATAAATTCACGGTTTTTTCCCATATTCAAAATGTATCTAAATTTTCATACCCAAATCCAATCAATTCGGCCGGTTATTCATGATTATCGGGTTTAACAGTTAGATTTGCCATCCCTAGGTGCAACCTCAATTTTCTTCATGGTATTAGAGTAAGTTATCTCACGCTTAAAGTTCAACGACCACATATACTCTACGTCACTCGTTTTGTGATATTCATGTACTAAACTTGAAAATTCACTATATGTACTACTACTGATATTCAATTAGTTTTATTGTTTAAAAGTTGATTAGTCAAGACAGTTCTGCTGCAGCAGCATGCATGAATGTTTTGGTGAATTGAATGATCATTTTGATGTCCACTATAGTTCTACTTTTTTACATTATCCCAAAACCCTAGAATTTGTGATCACAGAAGTGAAAGGGAAATTTAAAAAAAAAAACCTCCACTATTGCTGTTTTCCAGTGAACCTTGATCACTTCCAATTAAAGCCAAAAAGGTGGGAATGGCCGACGCTCATATCCGCCTTTCAAAGTTGAAGACTTGAAACCCACCAACAATTAGTGCTCACTATTGCCTAATCACTACTTTTAATTAATTATATTTATGCATCAATCATGAGATTTGGAATGCAATCATCCTTGAAAGTTACAAAATACTGCTGCCATCAGACGCCACTATGAGCCTGCTTATTTTATGCAGCAATTTATGTGTATATATAATCCATATGTACAACTTGGAGATAAAAGTATGAAGGGCTTTGTCTTTGCATTGGACATGATTAAATCATTAATCTTTAGATTGAGGAGGAAGATTAGTGTGCATGTTTGTCTGCACATGTCAAATCAAGCACCTAATCCAAATGTCATGTCAATGTTGTAGCAAGCATTTGACATCAGGAATGACGTGGTTTAAAGCGTCGGATCATTTCCTCCTAATTCACCAAATTAGGGAATTCGTGCTATTAAAAATTGAGCCAATGGATGAAGTTATTATAACTTTTAAAGTGAGCCCTGTTTGTAGCCGTTCGATCAAATTTCAATGACACAGATTTCCTGATTTGATGAATTAAGAAGAATGGATCCGGAGAGGATCCCTTTCCGTTTAAAGCCACTTCGATGAACTCTTTTTAATTAATCGAACCTTGCTGCCAAAATAGAGTTAATTTCTTGATATTTTCATCTCCCAATCGGAGGATTTATATAGGAATACAAGCAATGATGATCAGGTATGAAACCAGTACAAGAAGTCAAAAAAAAACTGCTATGAAACTACTGCCTATATCTAAATTTACCGCTTACAACTACTCTATTAATTACAATGGATTTCATGTCTGATTTCCTAATTCTTTAGTCAACAATGGCTGCTTCTTTAGTCAACAATGGCTGCTTCTTTAGTCAACAATGGCTGCTTCTTTAGTCAACAATGGCTGCTTCAGTTAACACTCCCCCTCAAGTTGGTGCATAAATATCTCGAATGCCCAACTTGCTGAGTGAAAGATGGAAAATCCTACTTGACACTGCCTTTGTTAAAATATCTGCTAGCTGGTCATCACTCTTCACATAAGGCAAGTTAATGGTACCATCAACCAACCTTTCCTTAATAAAGCGCCTATCCACTTCAACATGTTTAGTACGATCATGTTGAACTGGATTATGAGCAATGCTAATGGCGGCTTTGTTATCACAATAAAGATTTGATGGCTTTGTAGAATTGAAACCCAATTCTCTCAACAAAATCTTGAGCCATAACAATTCTTGCACGCCGTGTGGCATACCTCTAAATTCAGCTTCAGCACTGGATCTAGCCACTACATGTTGCTTCTTACTGCGCCAAGTAACTAGATTTCCTCCAACAAATGTAAAGTATCCAGAAGTCGATCTGCGATCAGTTACTGACCCAGCCCAATCTGCATCAGTGTATCCTTCAACTTCTTGATGTCCATGATTGGAAAACATCAAGCATTTTCCAGGAGCAGACTTCAAATACCTGAGAATGCGTTGTACAGCATCCATGTGGGCTTCACTTGGCCTATGCATAAATTGACTCACCACACTTACAGCATAGGCTATGTCAGGTCATGTATGAGACAAATAAATCAACCTCCCAACTAATCTTTGGTATCCTTCCTTGTTAGCCGAAACTTGATCAGGATAGTCTCCTAATCTATGGTTTTGCTCAATTGGTATGTCTGCAGGTTTACAAGCTAACATCCCAGTATCAGTTAATAAGTCTATAACATATTTCTTTTGAGAAAGAAAAATGCCATGCTTTGATCTTGCAACTTCAATACCCAAGAAATATTTCAAAGTACCCAAGTCCTTCATTTCAAATTCCTTGGCTAGATACATTTGAAGTTTTTGAATTTCCTCGACGTCATCACCTGTAACCACCATATCGTCCACATAAACAATTAAGGCTGTAAGTTTACCTTTATCATGCTTAAGAAATAAGGTACGGTCAGCCTGAGTTTGCTTGAACCCATAATTTCTCATCGATTGAGCGAACCTGCCAAACCATGCCCTTGGTGATTGCTTCAATCCATACAAGGACTTTCTCAACCTGCATACTTTGCCAATATCACAAGTGGTAGTGAATCCAGGAGGAAGATCCATGTATACCTCTTCATCCAAGTCTCCATGTAAAAATGCGTTTTTCACATCAAACTGTCGTAAAGGCCACCCCAGATTTGCTGCCAATGACATAAGAACCCTAATAGTATTGATCTTTGCTACCTGCGCAAATGTCTCTTGATAATCAATGCCATAGGTTTGAGTATAACCTTTGGCTACCAATCTGGCCTTGTACCTCTCCACTGAACCATCAGCTTTATGCTTTACTGTGAACACCCATCTACACCCAACAGGTTTCTTGCCTTCAGGAAGTTTAACCAGTTCCCAAGTGGAGTTTTTTCGAAGAGCTTCCATCTCTTCAATCATAGCTTTTTTCCATTTTGGATTTTTAAGAGCATCCTGTAACTTATTAGGAATTGAGACTGATGACAATTGGTTTGCAAAAGCTATATAAGAGTCTGACAAGCGATGAGATGAAACAAAATTAGATATAGGATATTGAATACCCTTTGTAGAAGAATGACCATAACGAACAGGGGGTATCCCTCGATTTTCTTGAATAGGATAACGAGAACCAGACTCATGATGTGGTTCATTTGGATCAGCACTTAATGAAATCTCATGATTGGACTCATCAAATATAGTAGGCTGAAGAGAAGGAGAATGAGTGGTTACCTCAGGATAATTCGTATGAGTAGCAGCTGATTGGTCAGAGAGTTGGTCAATGAGGGGATCTATATGTGGGTGGTCTATCTCATCAGCCACTTTTTCTTTTTCTTTTCCTTCATCTCCCCTTTTTCTTGTCCTCTCATATACCTTCAATATTTTTCCACTCTTTGCCTCATCATTAGGCAAATTTGGACCATCACCGGCATCAGACAAGTGTTCATCCGAAAAATGCATACCACCAATGTCAAGTGGCAACTGCTCTTCCTCCTTACTCCCCATCTCCCCCTGAAGAGAAGTGACCGAATCTCCCTCTGAAAAATAAGCCTCTTGTTCCTGAAAGGTAACATCCATAGAGACAAAAATTTTCCCATTGGGAGGATAGTAACATCGATACCCTTTATGAGTAGCAGAATAGCCAATAAACATACATTTGATGGCTCGAGGATCCAACTTATCACGATTTTGCATGTGGACATGAACATAGCAGACACAACCAAACACTTTTGGAGGAATATGAAGGAGTGAAGGAAGAGAATGATACTGGGAAGGGGTTTGGATAGGTGTTTGAAATTGGAGAACACGTGATGGCATGCGATTGATAAGAAAAACAGCTGTGTGAATGGCATCACCCCAAAAACGTTTAGGAACATGCATAGCAAAACATAAAGATCGAGCCACATCCAAGAGGTGACGATTTTTACGTTCTGCTATACCGTTCTGTTGAGGAGTATGTGGACAAGATGTTTGATGAATGATACCTTCTTGTTGAAAAAATGTTCCAAGTCCATAATTCAAATACTCTTTCCCATTGTCAGATCGAACAACTTGAATTTTAGCATTAAATTGGGTTTGAATCATTTGATGAAATATTGGAAAAACATACATAACCTCACTCTTACTTTTTAGTAAGTATACCCAAGAAACTCGAGTGCAGTCATCAATGAAAGAGACAAAGTATTTAGCACCAGTATAAGTAGGAATATGAAATGGTCCCCAAACATCAGAATGAATAAGAGAGAAAGGAACATCACTTTTATTGGAGCTTAAAGGAAATGAGACACGATGATTTTTAGAAAAGATGCAAGTTTCACAATGGAAATTAGAAACCTTGACTTTAGAAAATAAAGAAGGGAATAGATATTGCAGGTACTGAAAGGAAGGATGTCCCAATCTTTTGTGCCATAACCAAATTTTTTCAGAAGCTTCAAATTGTTTAGCTTCCACTTGACAACTGTAACTTGTCTTCTCACAATCTGGTGGTAAGTCCAAGTAGTATAGACCTCCCCTCTCTCTACCATGACCAATCAACGCTTTCGTTCGAATATCCTGAAACCAACAATGAGTAGGAGAAAAGATGGCAAGACAGTTTAGTTGATTTGTAAGTTTACCAATGGAAAGCAAATTGTGAGAAAGATTAGGAACATGTAAAACAGATGAGAGAGATAGGCATGGTGTTAATGAGATGGAGCCTGCTCCAAGCACTGGAGTGGAAATACCATTAGCAACTTTAACGGTATTTAAAGGTGGAGTAGTGTGAGAAGCAAACCATGAAGAGTTATTGGTCATATGGTCAGAAGCCCCCGAATCAATGATCCAAGGTTTATTTGGAGCACCAAATGTGGTGTTCAAGGCAAAACCAAAGTTACCTGCGTCGACTAAGGAAGTGGAAGCAGTAGTAGGAGAAACTGAGTGAGCAGATTGATCTACTCGAGGCACGGAAGGCGTTGGTGTAGACAGGTGTGCTTGTGATCCAACAATGTTTTTCTTTTGATTTTCCTTCTTTTGAACCCACCAATCAGGATATCCATGCAACTTAAAACAAGTGTCTCTAGTATGCTTATCCTTGTCACAATAAGTACACTTCCTTGTATCAGTAACTTTAGATCTACCTGATCGAGAATTCGAGACTCCACGGGGAAATCGAGACGGAGCAGCTACCATGGCTGATCCTTCCACTTGTGGGCCAACCAACATAATGGTTTGCCTACTTGCTTCAGCATTCACAAGAGCATAAGCAGCACGAACAGATGGCAAAGGTGTTTGAGTCAAAACTTGACTGCGAACATGATCTAAATGAGGATTAAGGCCAGCCAGAAAATCATACAATCTTTCTTCTGAAATTTCCGTCTCTCGAGCAACAACATCATCAGCACATTTCAATTTTCCAGGACGTAAGAAATCTATTTCTTGCCATGTTTGCTGAAGTTTACCATAATATGCAGATAAAGGCTCACCATTCTGGCGAGTCGCCAATGCTTGACGGCGAAGTTCATATAATTTTGATGCATCTTTTTCAATTGAGTAAGTTTGGGTAATAGCATCCCAAACATCTTTTGCAGTAGAGAGTCGGAGAAAAATGGCCCGCAAATCTCTAGTCATGGAGTTGAGAAGCCAAGATTGAACCATGGCATTCTCTTCCTTCCATATAGCATACGATGCATCGGCTTCTGCTGGTGCCTTCTTTTTTCCACTGACATAAGACCATTTGCCTCTGCCAGTGATGTAGATGCGGACACTTTGGGACCACGAGGAATAGTTGGACCCATCCAACTTGTCTGGGGTGATATGCAGAGACATCAGTTTGTGTAACAGCAGCTGAAACAGTGGTCTTGGAGTCACCCATTACTACTGCAACGAATTCTCTTTATTGAAACAATAGAGAGTCAGTCTCACTGAGAGAGATGCAGGAACAAAATGCAAGGAGGAAGAGGCAATGGCACGGGTTTGTTGGGTGATTCCAACGGGTATGGTTTATAGGGTATGGGGTAGTATTTAAAAATTTTTTTTTTGTTTTTTTTTTTTTGAAAGCTTTATGGGTTCGTGGAGATATTGCAAATGGACAGAAGATGGGTAGAGATGCAGCGGAATGTATATGGTTAACAAGCTCAATATGGGTAGTGATGTTGGCAGATATGGCCAAAGAGAGATTGGATTCGTATGAAAGTAGAAGGCCTGCTATTCTGCAGGTCTTATGGGGTAGATGGCAGTAGTTCCAGTAGGTTAATCAGAATAGAAACTCCTTTTTTTGGATCAGAATGGCTCTGATACCATGCCAAAATAGAGTTAATTTCTTGATATTTTCATCTCCCAATCGGAGGATTTATATAGGAATACAAGCAATGATGATCAGGTATGAAACCAGTACAAGAAGTAAAAAAAAAACTGATATGAAACTACTGCCTATATCTAAATTTACTGCTTACAACTACTCTATTAATTACAATGGATTTCATGTCTGATTTCCTAATTCTTTAGTCAACAATGGCTGCTTCTTTAGTCAACAATGGCTGCTTCAGTTAACACTTGCAATGTAAACATTGTTTTATATTTTGAGGGATGTTTAAAGGTCAAATATCTAATCTCTAGTTGATATAAGTTATTTTGAATCCAAAAGAAAGCCGAAGTACAAGAATCCCTGCCTGCTAAGGAGATTGAGTTGAAGCTATCGAAAAGCCCACTATAACCAATCTGTAAATGGTGATCAGGCCTTTTTGCCAACGATCAATTTAAAAAGAAAAGTACTTGTACTCATTAAGGAAGTGTTTTTACTCTCACAAAAGCACTTTTAATTACACTTGTTTCTCAATACTTTTGAATAAGAAGGTTATGAGCTGAAATCTTATGAACGATAATTGTTGTATAACAGAATAATTATAAGAAAATAATTCATCGGTCTTGCACATAACATATCTTTTCTAGGATTTGGTATTAGGTAGGGTTTCATGAAAATATTACAAGAGATTTGAAAAAGCTATATATAAAATGAGAAACTAATGGTGAAACTCAAAACGTTAAATTAATAAAAGCATCAAATAATACAAAATTAGAACACTGATCAGTCATTCTAATTCAATACAAATTACCAAACACCAATCAAGGTACTCTTAGCACGGAAATTAAGTTCATGAACAAAAGAAACGAAAAGTAAGGAGGGTCAAAGTTCTAAACACGAACTAAACGAGAGTACTTAATTAATTGCACGCACGCTAAACTGCTAATGAGGGATGAAGTAGGTAGGAAGCAGCTGCGGATATGGTTATTTAAGATCTCCATGATACCCATGTAGTCGTGGCGTTTTAGGGTTTTGGCAGCACGTAGCTAGCATGTTCATTCCTGCAAAATCTGAGCCCTTGAAAGCATCAATCAGAGAGGCAAATTAAACCCAACTTTCTTCATGCCACGAAAAATAGAAAGTGAAAAAAAAAATCTAAGATGAACAATATTCAAAATATAAACAGAAAAACAAGGTATTGTCACTTACGTTGTTGTTGCTGCAGCTCCCAGAACCTGATCCTGCAGACGACTGACTGGGAATGCACCTAGCCCACTATAATACAAGATTATATATTGATACAGCAAAGTTAGGATATTTTTTAAATTATAAACACGACTTTGGCAAAAATCTATATATATTTGTACTTGAAAGTTTGAAACCCTAGACAGCAGAAAAAGGGAACCTTACATTTTTTGCTGCAGCACTAAAAGCCTCACGATGTGGAACCTCTGGGTTGGCTGCTTTGATTCGCTTGATCTCATCTCTATCAAAAACACAAAGATCGATGCATTAATTTGGTTATTTGTGATATCGATCTGCATAATTTTCTTAGAGTTTTCGATTATGGTGACATGTATGATGCTTAATGATTAATTTCACGCTTTACATGCATCTTTGATTCACGAATAAAGCCTCCCTCGAGGTTACTTCAAAATGTCAATGTGAAAGAACAAAAAATGTAAATTAACAGCACAATATAATATTTAATTAATCAAGATGGCTTAGCATGGATCTCCTTACTTCATGAACCGATTGTAAGCAGATGGAAGTCTGTGTTTCTTCTCAGGTGCTGCAAAACAAAAAACATATCGACATGTAATTTATAAGCAGATTGACCATAAATCCATAGAAGAGTAACAACTCGTTTAATTATATTTAAATCTAGCTATCATTAAATTAAGGGATTGACTAATTAAGCCTCGTGAAATGTGGTTGTACACTTGTACGTACGTTTGACAACAAAGGGTGCTTTGGGGGATGGTGGGTTGCTTGATACAGGTGACAACGATGATGAGGAGGATTGGCCCTTCCTGAAGTCATTGCAACAGCCCGCCTGCTTCTCATTCAGATATTGATCACTTTCCTTAGTTAGCAACACACACAAATAGAGATATGCTTTCTTAATTAATTTCTTCTGGTTTCTTATGCATAGATATATATATATATATATATATATATATATATATATATATATCACTAGGGTTTATACTATACCGTAGGAAAACCCTAGAGAGATATATCACTAGCCAGGAACATATCATACATATGTATAAGAAAACTTTTACCCCAACGCAGGTTTGGCGTTCACATATGTAGCATAAATGTATACGTATATATAGTACTGATTATGTATATGTCGACGGATGTGACTACCATCTATGGTTTTATGTGTATATATGATCGAGAGAAACTAGCTAGCAGAGTAATTAGTAATATTTACCTGAAGAGTCAAGGAGGTGGGGTGATCAGGAAGGCATTGACCTTCGAGTGGGGATCTGGTGCTGAGAAAGGAAAGGTTACTGCAATGGCCGCATTTCACAGTTATTGTGTCCATCAACCTTTTGCATGGAAGCCCAACCTACAGAAACATCCAATTAATTAGTTAAAAACAAGTTTCTTTTTCTTTCCAAAACTATATATATATTTACAAACAACAAACAGCAGCTGGCAGATTAGAGAAGAGAGAAAAGTAAATAATGTTAGGGCATGATTCTGAAAGTGATACTTATTGATAGAGAGAGAATGTGGGTTTTATTTTAATTGGAGTTCGTCAACATATATATAAAGGTGCACAACCTATATATATCATGCATATACATACACACACACACATAGGTTTGATTACCGCAAGGACAGTGTTGCAGAAGTTGCACCGAACATAGCAAAGGTTCTCAAATGGCTGATTAATGAAGTCCATGGTAACTTTCTCTTCCATGCTCATGTTGGAAAGAAAAAGAAAAGGCTACAGTTCGAAGATGAAGAAGAAGAAGAAGTAGATGAGGTTGTAAGATGAAAGTTTGGGGTTTGTGATGATATGAAGGGCTGAGTAGGAGGCACTTATAGATTAGGACAAGTGGCTAGGTGGATAGCGTCAAAAGGAAATCTAAAGTTACTAGTCATCAACATCGTACTTCTGCTAGCTGCACTTAATTGCAATGCAGAACTCAGTTAGACGTAAGTACGAACCACAAGCTTTGCTAAAAAGACATTGACTCAACATCTCGCCATTTTCTCGAGAAAAGATCCCATTTGTGCTCCAATTTTCTTTTACCTTCTTCCCAAGTAAATTTGGTTGGAAAAAACTAACTAGCAATTTGGTTTCTTTTTAAGCTAGAGTATTTTTGGTAGGATAATGCTTTTGTCCCTTCACGGGACTTATTTTTTCTTCCACTTATGATTATTCAATTTGGAGACATTTTAGCCACTAAACAAATTGACCATTCATCATGAGAATGCTAATTGTTACTAAAATCATTGATTGGTTTAACACATATGAATGACTAAGCAACCTCGAAATTGAATGACTTTTTACAAATATGATATTTAGAAATGATAACGATAATGAACGGTTCCGATTATGATGTTCAGACAGTAAAATTTTACTTTTTTATTTCCTCAAGCCGTCAACTAATCATCTATTGACTGATGCCTTAGCCAAAGAAAAAAACTTGAAAGAATGCATACATATAGACGGACGAATTAACATAATAAAGATTCTTGATATTGATATGAATATATAATTTGATTATACATCATCATAACAAAGTAAAAAACATTAGTGCAGGGTATTAATATTGATTGTATTATATATAATATATATGTATATATATTATTTACCCTGCATGGTGCAGGATCCCACAGTAGACGACATTTCCCATCAAAAATATTGTTACCCACCAAGACCACCAGAGAAACAATTTGCAATAGAACATTTAGCCACTTTTTGTGATATACCCTATTGCCTATTAACATCTATAGGAGCTAGGACCATTCACAAAATGAAAATCTTGACGGGAAGTTTTCTTTTTCAATTTGGGGTTTATAGTAGCCTTAGTAGGAATTCAAATTAAATTGGACATTTTTCAACAAACAGAAAAAAATTTTAAAAGGGGGATAGATAATTTTTTCCGATAAGAGAGTGATAGCTAGTTGATGAAGATCATACATCATATATATAGAGGGTTCAGATTCGGGTCCACAAATTTTTGTCATATATTTTCACACACTTTTTTATGGGGGTCATTCCGTAATGTATTTTAACTATCCAACCGTCTATCTTTTGTGTCTTATCTCAAAGATCACGTCTATAAAATTTCACCAAATCCGAAACTATATGACCGTTGGATTAAATTTAGTGTTTCTTTGTATAACCATATTCGTCTATTTTCTTCACTACAAATAAATGTATTAATGATTTTGAATTTATCTAATTTTTTTAAGTAATGATCTATGAATGATATACTCAAATATAGACGGTTCAAATTGTGAAACACATTAGGGAGTGGGTCTACAAAACTGATGTCAAAGATGTGTGTCCCTGTATCCTAACATACACACACACACATATATATAAACTGTTATTAGCACTCTAAAAATTTCATTTTGCACTCCTTATTGGTGTATTTTGTTAGAATTCTAATTGGACTTAACTAATAAGGATAAAGGAAAATATTATGTTTTAAAATACAAAATAAATTGCCACTTAGTATTATGGTATAGTGGTATTTCTCTTCACTTGTAAGTGAACGGTCTTAGGTTTGATTCTCGCCAAAGGCGAATTTGAGCCACATTATTGTTAGCCCATTGTGACGCTAAGCTCAACTCCCTTCCAGTGTAGATAATATCATATGTTAAAAAAAAATACAAAAGTAATTAGAGTTGTTATTCGTGTAAAACAACATCCTATAATTGAGGACATATTTGAACGTGCTTGAAAGCAAGTACTACCCACTACGTTTGGAACTGGACACAACAGTTATAAACCAACCCTCCTTGATAGATGGGAGTTGTTGTTTTATGTAGTTAAAGGAATTTCCTGCTCACAAAAATAAAATAAAAAATAAAAAATAAAAAAATAAAATAAAAAAGTTCGAAGTACACAAGGTCTTGAGTGGTAGAAGCTTTTTTTTTTTTTAACTACTACAATAGCGGCTCTAGTAAGTCTTCTTTCATCACCTGCTATAGTGGTGGTCTCGGGATCATGGTAACAACAATTAGGTTTATCCTCACATATTTGTGTTTTTAAGTATAAAAAATTTAGAGTATAAAATGAGAATTTTATAGTGCTAATTATATATATATATATATATATATATATATATATATATATATATATTAATGAAATCATTTTTATCAACCAAAAAGGATGAAAAGATAACTTAATCTTCTATCACAAAAAAAAAAAAAAATGATGGGCAATAATGTAATTTTATAGGTCCAAATTTTACTGTTTTTTATTAAAGTCCCATGATATTAAAATATCTCTAATATTTAAAATTAAAAAAAAAAGAACCAAAAGCAAAAACCTCCCACTCCCCCCCCCCCACCGTTCTCTCTCCCTCCCTCCCTCTCTCCTTCTCATTTTCTAAAAAAATGTGTTCATACACACAAAATGTGAAGGCAAATGTTATATATATCTACTAATTAATAAAACACTCATTGTCAATCAAAACCCTATGAAATTACCAGTTTAACCGTCTAATTGAAACAGAACACGAATACTAAAATATCTGTAATTCAAAAATTAAAAATTAAAAAAAAAAAAAACTTCCTACCCCCACATTCTCTATCACTCTCTTCATCTCTCCTTCTATTTCAAAAACAAAAATAAAAAATTTTCTCACACTTTGTGTGTGCCCATATGCTAGTATATATAAAACCAACCATTATCCAAATCCAGTCACATAGGATTGATCTCTCCATTTTCCCATAATCTCATGAGTTTCACATCATGTTAAAGATAAGATCAGCTGAGAAAGTAGTTTCGTTTGTGTTGTATTTATTCAAATATGGACCCTCTTGCTACTCAGTACTACGGTCTGGTGGTATTCCTATTCACTTGGAAGTGAGAGGCCTTAGGTTCGAATCTCATGGATGGCAACTTCGATACCAAATTAGGCTGCCCATTGTGTGGCTTAGTCGAACTCTCCCTCCCCTTAGTGTAAAAATATCGATGTACTAAAAAAAAAAAAAAATGGACCCTTTCTTTACATCATGTACTTCTAGTAAGTAACAAGTAAGATACTAAGGTGATACATTTCACATTGTATGGTAAATAAATTTGGTGTGCAACGACGACCTAGCTAGCCTATAGTAAATATGAATCGGAATTTGGAGCCAACCAGTAACCAGGCAGTTCGAAGTTTAATGAGTTGAATGAAAGAAAAGTTAGAAGTGAATGAAAGTGAACGAACTGAATCAATGAAAAAATTGAAGAAAAGATTGAAAAGGTAATAAACATAGCATAGCTTATTAGTACTGTACTACTGTAGTAGCGAAGAGAAGAGGTCCTGTCATCCCTTCCTTCTTTTGTGGGTGCAATGCCAAAGTTGGAAACCTGAAAGAGACCAGTGCTAAAATCACATGTCACTTTCCTCACTCACCAGTGCAGAGTGTGAATATATTGAATTTAGGAGATAGCAAAAGGCAAATGGCTTGCCAGGACATAAGTTGTTTATATTCATATTTGCGTCTTTTTTTTTTTTTTTGTGATGGGACGATTCTCTCACTTTCCCAAACAGGAAATAAAGCCATTTTTACACTTGAATCTCCACCTCTCTTTGCTCGTGATACAACTATTTTCCCAAGGTCTCCTTTTCCTTTCAATTTTTTGCATGCCTGGTAAATTTCATGCCTGCCTCTGCAGCCCTCTCTCTTCTGCGTCTTTCTGCTTCTCCATGATACGTTTTGTATGTGGATTGGACGCCCCACGAGATCCCCACGAGATTCCCATGTCTTCTTTGAACCTTAGCAAAGTTACCAGTTCCTCCACTTGTTACCACACCAGAGTAACCAGTTCCCCCACTTATTACCAGACCAGACCCTTCCGGCTTTGGTTGTGAGATTCTCTCGTGCAACTAAGGCCATCTCCAACCGAGGGCTGGCCAGAGGGCTCGTTTTAGCTCTCTGGCCCTCTAAGATTCTCCAAAATATTAATATTTTAATGAACAGTACAATGCCATATTTGCCTCCGTCTGCAACCGAGGGCCAGAGGGCTCGTTTTAGCCATGCCACAAAAAACCGTTTCCAACCGAGGGTCAAAGGGCCATAGGGCTAAACATAATTTATTATTTAAATTTAAAAACTACAACGATAACTGGCCCAAAAAACCAAAAAAATTAGAATTTAAATTTAATGAATGGTTTAGGTATTTATAAAAAAATAAAAAAAATTTGAATACAACGGCTAGTTGACTAGCCATCGTATTCAAAAAAATTTTAAGCAATCATGTCGGTTATAACCGACATGAAAGCTATATTTTCTGACCAGCCCCGAATTGCAGCCAGCCCTCCAGCCCTCTACCCCTCTCCGATTCCGTGGGGCCTTCTCAGATTCCACAACCCTCTAGCCTAGCCCTCGGTTGGAGATGGCCTAAGACTTAGTTTTAATATTGCCATCGTCAAATAAATACTTGTCATGTGTTCAAAAGTACATTATTCGTTTAATAGACGATTAACAATATGTCAAGAGATGAGAATCTCTTATTCAGGTCACGACTCCTGAGTATGATCGATCTTGTTCCAATTGGATTTGTGGTTCCCTTCCTTAACATATTTGGACACAATCATTGGATGCATGTTCACCTCCACCTTCTGTCTCCATCGGGAAATTAAGATTAGACCCATCTCAGTACCATATCTTTTTAGGCTCTAGCTACCTAGATGTGTTCATTGTACACTTTCCTAACCTTTAGGGTGCTTTCTCTCTCATCCTAGCTGTTAGGTTAATTCATTTACATGCACTTATAATTAGAAAAATGATTTTTATACATCATTTTTAGTTTTTCTTACACCCTTCTTTATTTTTAACTGTTGATTGGATTGAATAAATTAAAGGTAATTACATTATTACTAACTTATTATAAGGTTTAACCCACTCCCCCACCCTTTTAGTATAGATAATATGATTCAAATTTGTCTTTGACGATAATCGAACATAAGACCTTTCACTTACAAGTGAAAATGAATACTACTAAGTGACATGAGTGTGTAATTAAGAAACTAAACAAAATGTGTGTTTATCATTTCCCTATAATTATTACTCCATTCTCTAACAATTTACAAGTTTTTTTATGATTTTATCAACCGATAGAGTTGTAGCTACAGGATTACCCATACTCGGGTTTTCGATTTGAGTAAGAAAAAAAAACTAGGGTTTCGGAAATCTTCAATCCGCGTTCCCCGTGCCTCTTATTTTAGAGAGTACAATTTGGGTGTGGAGTTTTATATGATTGACAAGTTTACATGTTAGTTAGTGTGCCCTAAATTTTAAACCCTAAACCGTGATATATACCAAGGATGCCCCAACAACTTGCCAGTGATGGTAATAAGGATTACATTATCCACACCAGTCCAGGTCAAACATTAACGACCAATGTTTATCGAAACAAAGCAATACTTTCAGTTACACACTTGACATCCATCCTAGATTAAGCATGAGCGATCAATGGTTATCCAAACCAAGAAGAGCACAAAGAAAGTAGCGGTCGACAATTTCCTATAAGCTGGCACAATGGCAATCGACAATTACAGTACGACGACGACCGGCAATTACTTGATCCAAGGACAATCTGCCTTCTGTTTTCTCTCTTTCCATCTCTTTTTATTAATTCAAAAATGGTAATATATGGGGAGGAACACCTTCCTACCATGTCCATTTGGACCATTTCTAATCTTTGTCATCATTTCGTGGCCCGTTTACCTCTAGGAAACGCAGGAACTATGGTGAGAATTAAGCTATGGTAACGGATTTCAGAGTAAATTTCAGAATATATAGTTTATGACTCTACACAAATAAATCTTTACAAGAAAACAAGATACAACACAACATTAATTAAGGAAAACATAGGAAATGCCTTAAAAAAGACATAGGAAATAATGTGACTAAACCAACAACCTCATCAAACAACATTAACAAACAAAAGAGAGAAAAATTCTTCATGTGTCCTAGATTCAAAACTCTTCCATCTCCTAAATTATTGTAATAGTTTTTAATTCTCCCCCTTAATAATATATATATATATATATATATATATATTTTTTTTTTTTAAAGAGAGAAAAACTCCAAATTGTTCAAGCTGGTCAATTGGATGACGATGTCTCATTTTGATCCCAATTTGGGTGTTTTGTTTTTGGGTAAATTACATTTTACCCCTTCAGGTTTGAGGTCAATTTCAATTACTCACAGCATCTTTAAAATAGTTCAATTTCATACATCCGTTAGAAAATCTGTTAAGTAAACCGTTAAGTGATAACGTGCCAAATATGGGATCCACATTTGTGCTAATGTAATGTGACTGTCAAATTTGTGCCATATTTTTTTTATGCATTTAAAATATTATAATAATTTACCCTTAAAAAAAAAAAAAAAAAAAAAAAACCCTAAAACCTATCTTCCCCGACCGACTTCTCCCTATCCTCTCTCTTCACCTCCCATCCCTTCTCTCTCCCCAGACCCACTCCTCCCTCTTCACCCCCCAACCCACCTCTTTTGCTTCAAGGCATTAGTACTCCGACCGCCATGTGTGCACCAGTACTCCGGCGCCCCCAGCACGCGCCGCCTGAGGTCGATCCGCCACAGCCTTGCCACGTTGTCGACGACGATGAGGTCGGAGTCAAAGTAGATGATGCGACGGACGCCCAATGGGAAGAGATCCCCGAGGTAGATGCGCGAGTAGTTCAGGGGCTGATCAAGGGTGCAACGGACGAAGAATGAGATCTTGCCCCGGACGAGGTTGGAGTCGAAGTGGTAGAGGTGGAAGGTGAGGTAAGGGAAGGTGGAGGTGATGACGTGGTGGAGGTTGGAGGAGCGACGACTGCGGTGGAAGGTGGCGATGAAGTGGAAGACTATGTTTTCGAGGTAGGTAGCGTGACAGAGGACAGAGAAGACGCCGACAACAGAGCCTCGGAGGTAGGTGGTGTCCAATGTCATGGCGATGTGGATGATGGAGGTGTCGTAGTGGGAGTTCTGGTCCAACGAGGACCATGAGGTTTGGGGGCATCCTCGTCCGTTGCGGAATGCAGGTGCTTCTCGAAACTTGGGGGGCTCGACGACGGTGGAATTCGCTGGAAATTGTACAGTTGCAACTAGGAAGTGGGTCGGGGAAGATGGGTTTTAGGGTTGTTGTTGTTGTTTTTTTTTTTTAAAGGTAAATTATTATAATATTTCAAATGCATAAAAAAATAGTTTTTTTGTCACATGGCACAAATTTGACAGCCATGTCAACACAAATATGGATCCCATATTTGTCACGTCATCACTTAAAGGTTTACTTAATAGATTTTCTAACGGATGTATGAAATTGAAATAAAATGAAAGCAAATGTATGAAATTGAAATGTTTTAAAGATGTTGTAAGGAATTGAAATTGACACCAAACCTGAGGGGGTAAAATGTAATTTACCCTTTGTTTTTTAATGATTTCCTACTCTATGGGATATAGTATTTAGGGTACTTAAACTCGTATCTAAGCAAGTCGAATTTGAAACATCTCACTTATAAGTTGAGATAAATATGAATGTAATATGGTGCTAGTGGCTATCTTAATTTGGTGTTAACAAAACTAAGATTTTTTTTGCCAGAGAGGCACAATTTTGAGTTCATTGAGCAAAGCAAGTGGTTAAGAGTGTTGAAAGTTACTTATTTATTATTGGATCTGAAGTTCGTAATTTGGTTTGTCTTTGCATCGTTGATTAGGATTTCCATCAAATTTTCTTTACTTATTAGTTTTGAAATTAATTGTAGGATTTGGATCGTTTGAACTTGTTTCTTACTATTGCTCTTCAATTCTTGTATAAACGATATACAAGGTACCGTTTGGTACGTGGGACGGGACGGAACAGAGTGGGACAAGGCGTTCCGTCCCACGTTTGGTGCGCCTAAAACGGGTGGAACGAGCTGTTCCACGGGACGAGTTTTGGGTGAATTTTCGTTCCACCTCACCCCCTGGAACGACTCGTTCCACATCCGTGGAACACAAAATTATAACATCTCCGTCTCCTTCTTCTTCCTCCTTGTTTCCATCCGAGGGCATCTTTGCTCCCACTCCGTTCCGTTCCGTCCTGTCCCGTCCCGTCCCGTCCCATTCCGTCCCGTCCTGTCCCGTCTGCATACCAAACGATACCCAAGGGAATGCAATTGTTGTATAAACTATTGGTCTTTAATTCTCGTATAAAAATCTGTTAAAACTTTTCAACAAGGTCGTTGTAGTATAGTGGTAAGTATTCCCGCCTGTCACGCGGGTGACCCGGGTTCGATCCCCGGCAACGGCGCTCTTTTTTTCATTTCCCCCCAATTTTTGTGATCCCGCCTTCTCTTACCGACTGGTAATTATAATTTCTTCAATCTCAAAAGCCTCTCTCGTTTTCGTTCCCGTCACAAATTGATTTATTTTTTGTTGATGGAACAGCAGAAAGGAGTTCGTTACCTTTGATGAGTTTCAGTATCGGGGCCTCTGGAACAGATGTAGCCATGTAGGCATAGGCATGTTCAATCTTGGAAATACGACGAATCACAGGGAAGAGAAGTAGGAGAGGTGGGCTTGTAAATAAGTCATTCAGTTTGGCAATGAAGAAAATGACATGTTTAAATATCCGAAAGTAATGCTACGTACCATTTCCTGCTCATCAAGGAGAGAGTGACTTTCAGCCAAAGATAGTTTGCCCTAGATTCTGTTGGCGCCTCCAATCATCTTAGGAAGGATGATGCTGTTCATGAAGACGCAAGGCTTTTTACAAGTTGTTGAGATTGTAAATCTACCGCGGTAGCCAGCAACTCGTCTGCAAATGAAGATCCAAGAGTTGTTGGTTCTTGGACAACAAACCTTAACCGAACTGAGGGAGACCCACTGCTTGACAGACAATGTGATGCAGAAGGCCGGTCAGCATGATCTTTCGGGATACTTCCTTATCGAAGACACATTTTGCTTAGTGATCCGTCCGCGCGCGGTAGGTTATGGCGAACTTGTACTCAATTGGCTTAGAAATTCGAATGACGAGCTCTCAGAAAATGGGCATGCCTTGACAGCCTTGTAGCTGGAAAGTCACAGAAGGAGCTAAAAGCAATTAAGTGATGTCACGAACTCTGAATTGCCTAGTTCGATTTTGTGATATTGTCATCGGGGAGACTAAAAACATACAACTGTAATTAGAGACGAGAGATTGCTTCATCCACAAGATATACGAAACAAGCTCAGCATGATTAATGGGGATTCTTGATAATCTTAATCTCAAACAAAACCACATTAATTGGGAATGTTGAGAGCCTTGCTCATGTTCAATTATAAATAATGATTAGTCAATAAAACAAAAATTTGCTACGATGAAGATGAAAGACACATGTTGGAACAAAAATTGGTTATACGAAAATGAACCGGACATCCAATTGCTTGCACCATAAGAATATCCCAATGAAAAATCTGTTTATATAGTTGGTCTTGATTCGTGAGCCATTTAGCCTCGATGTGTACCCAGTTGGACTGTGGACAACTAAACAAGAATGTTGTATGGTAAGGAATAAGGAGATTGAGTTTAAAAATTTGCTCTCCTCGGCATTACCCATAAAATAATTACAATCATATACATTAAAGTAAGCGAAATAGACAACAAAAATGTTATTCTTATCATCTATTTGTACCATTATTTGCCCATAAAAAGTTATGATCAGATGCATTAAAGTAAGCAAAATAAGCAACAAAAATGTTATTATTACCATCTATTTATATCATCTCTTTAATAAAAATAGGATCCATATGTGTTTGTGACTTTTATTTATTAGAAAGATGATACAAATAGACGGTAAGTGACGGGTTTCCTTTGGTTGTTGTTGCATGCAGGGTTTGGGCCGAAATGGTAAGAAAGTCACAGCAACCTCCTTTACACGCAACGCAAAGTCATACTGTTTTCTTTCTTTTTACCTACGTGGCAATCAATTATTGGGCCCTCATAGCATTTAAAGCCCAACGGAAGGAGTGATTCAACCAACGGAGAGGGAGAGAGAGTCGATATCGTTGTTGGGGTATCCAATCAAGGAGCCGAAGGTTGAAGAAAGACCAGCAACGAGAATCTCTGAAATTGGTTTGACCAAAATCACCCGCGACGATGCCGACGTTGACGAAGCTGTACACAATGCAAGAAGCGTCGCAGCACAACACCAAAGACAACTGCTGGGTCGTCATCGATGGCAAGGTAATTGTTTCCCCATGAATTCAAATGTTCAATTCAACCTAAAAACGAAGATGCCATGAGTTTTTCCTTTCGGGTATTTGTATTTTCAGATCTGTATGTTGCCTCTGGTAGCTAATCTTTGCACTGCATCCTGGGATTGATGCAAAGGGAACACTTTGAATATTCCAACTTTTAGGGTTGTTTGTGTTCAGGAGGATTCAGCGTGCCCTTAATCTTTAGGTCATAAAAAAGTCAAAGAATGAGACTTTGGATTACTACCTGCAAAACCCATATTCGATTTTCATTCTGTTCACTATTTACTGCTGTAATTCCTCTGCGTTTCTCTGTTTCTAGGTCAAGTTTCCTCCTTTCCCATCATAAATTTTGACCTATAGATAGTACGATTTGGTTGAATTGTCGTCGGGAGTAATCGTTATGTGTGTGTGGCTTTGCTATTCATAATCTTGTTTAAATTACATATGAATAGTCCTTATGGAATTTGATCTCGATTCGTGAGGCCTGTTGTATTCTGTTAAAATTATTACCGGCTTTTGTACTCGGGAATTTGGCGTAATCAATTTTCTTTTCCATCAAGTGAACTGGTTACTGGTTTAAGTACACGTCTTGCTGTATTCGTGTTGCTTGCAGCCTTACTGTGCTTGTGGCATTTACGAACTAATATTCGTCTGAGTTTATCTGCAAATTTGGTCAGTAATCTCGGCATCCTTCCTCTCTTAATATTCGAAAAAAAAAATTCAGTGTGCAGAATGAGGAATCCCATGACTGTTGGAAGCTCTTTATCATCCAAATTATTGTCTTGATTTACGAATTTGAAATCTGATTTTAAGGGATCGAATTGATTTTGTATGTCATAAGGAATTTCAAATGTAGTTTTTCATTGCTGGTTCGGTTTCTCTGTTTTATTTTGATTTGGAGAACTATAATTTGACATCAAACTCAATGGTCTGATCATAGTGCATTGGTTAATCCCAGGTGTACGATGTGTCAACCTATTTGGACGACCACCCTGGTGGAGACGATGTGCTCCTGGCTGCAACTGGTACATTTATAAGCTTCCAATCTCCATAACTTACTCAACTTATTAGACTGTGCAATCAAGATTTTGTTTCAGTTCAGATAATCATCTCAAACAACAATGTAGATGTGTCATGATCTGAATTTTTGAGATTCGATTTCATTAGGAAGAGATGCCACCGAAGATTTTGAAGATGCCGGGCACAGCAAAACTGCGAGGGAGGAAATGGAAGCCTTCTGCATTGGGGAGCTTGACACCACCTCCTCGGATATTCCAGAGCTCGAGATTTTCTTCAAGAATCAGCCAACCGATTATCCAAAGAAGCTCGTGGACTTGACAAAGCAATACTGGGCTGTTCCTGCGGCTGTTGTTAGCATCTCCGTGGTTGTCGCGGTCTTGCACTTGCGCAAGAAGTAACCATCGGATACAATTGGCCCTTGTTATACGACTCAAAGGGAGAGTTCCTCACAATTTTGAATAATTAGGAGAAAACAGCAACCGAGAGAACTGCCCCATTTTTATCTAGATTTTCATGATTATATTATTGTTACAAATTATATGGAGATTGTCTGTCGCGGTCTTGCACTTGCGCAAGAAGTAACCATCGGATACAATTGGCCCTTGTGTGTTTGTGAGTCTCCATTGTTGGAAGGATGGAAAATTACACTAAAATGTGCTTTATTGAATGTTTATTGTCCTTTTAGTTGTAAGAGCTTTTACTTTGATTGAAGTTAAATCTTGGCGTTATATTTTTAGCAAAGTTGTCGAATAATACACGCACGTACTTGATTGAAGTTGAAAACACTAAACCATGTAGCAAAGTTGCCAACTAAAGTATATTGTAGAATAATACACATACATTTGATCGAGGTTTTTGTTTTTTTTTGTTTTTTTTTTTTTGTTTTTTGATACAATAATATTTTTACAACAAAATGTGAGGAATAAATTAGTTTTGAATTTATCACTCACACCATTTAAACTTAAAAAGATCTTCACTTTTATAAAAAAAAGGGAAATTAAATTGTAAAGCCTAAACAACATCAAACTTCAACGATCTAAGTTTTACACGTCTTGAAGTTTAAAAAAGCAAAACAAAGGTATTATAGAATACCTTATATTCTCAAAGCACAGCAATACACAAACAAACAACAACAACTTCCGCCGGATTCGAACCCGTGACCTATTGGATTCGAAAATGGCTCAAACCCAACAACGCACAAGGGTACTGGCGACAAAGTTCTCAAATGTGAATTTATTTATCCAGACTTTTGTGAATGTGGATTGAATTTCTGAGGGATTGTGTGGGCATTGTGAGCGAAGCCGAACTCCCTTTGCTCGTCTGGTTCAGTTACATGTACAACTAGCACACTAAACATTTTCTTTTAATATAACGATATATTTACATTAAGGGATAAGTAAATGAATTGGTATTTTTTTTTTTGTCAGACGATACATTTGTTAGACTAGATTCTAGATTAGAAAGTCGACGAGGTTCGAACTCACGCCGTGATGCAAGGGCAACACTCTTATCCAACACTGTGGTAGAGGGCCACTTGCAAATGAACTGGAATTAAACTCTTCATGTGCGAGATTTGGACATGAGACATCTCACTCTCAAGTGAAAAACTAATACCACTAAATTATAGTACTAAATAATCATTGACCTTGTTTTAAATACAATAAAAGCGAAGCCTAAAATGTACACATAACGAAGTTTTGTAGCGGGAGAAAATCCATAACGACCTACTTGAATTTTAAGAAGCTTAGGTCATGTTCGTTAACGTTTTGCAAAGCTGTTTTTCGTTTTGCATATACAATAACGAGTGAAAAATGTGTTCGGCAAACTATTTTCTGAAAATAAATTCAAAAAACAATATTAAGCCTGAGTTTTGTAGAACATCAAATTGACGTTTCCTTTATTTTTCAAGAACAGTTTTCAAAATAATGGAAAATAAAGATACATTATAAAACAAAATTAGAGTTTAATTAAAAAATAAAATCATGTATGTTGCCACTACTATCACTATTGCCACCACGACCACCACAACATTCTCCACCATCTCACCACCATTGCCACCATCTTTGACACTATCACCTCCCACCATCATCTTCATTGCCATCTCACCATGACCACCACCATATGCACCTCCTTCGCCACCATCGCTATCCCACCACCACTGTCACTACTGCCACCATATATATATATATATATGTTAGGCCTTTAGTGATATTGATTAAAGATTTGCAAAAATTCTGTCTATGTGTGCGTTTCCAACTTTCCAAATATATATATATATATATTTTTTTTTCTTATTTGAAAACGTTTTGAATTAAAACTGCATCTTAAAAGATATGCTCCTTGAAAATAGTATCACAGGGTTTAACTAAACAAAAAAAAATACACTATCATGTTTTGTCCTATAACTAGAATACAAAACCCTTCAAAACATTGATAGCCATAGAAGCGCTTCAAAATATTGATAGCCACACTCCCCAAGCATTACCCATTTGTTAAATTGGGAAGGAGAGAGGGAAAGAGAGAACGTGAGAATTTATTTATTTAATATTAGAAATATGCTATAATCACATGTGAAAATGTCAAATTTGGTTTATGTGAAATTTCATTACTGTCCATAATTTTATTTTGCGATAGAAGACTAAATTGTCTTCTAACCACACGGTTGATACGATCACTCTTACAAAAGCATGAAATTATTTATGTTTTGGTCTCAACAACTTCATACTGGTTTCAAAAGGTGTGAGAACTACTAGTCTACTAAGAAATCAGCATCAGATATTGAAAAAAACATGTAACTCAAGCGGTTTCACGTGCACTTGAAATCTTGTACTCAAATCACCTCCCAATAGTAATTGTATTAAAAGAATACAAAGGCATATAACTCAAGTAGTAATTATACACATCTCGTATTTTATTAACTATGAAGAAAATTACTAAAATGTGCTTTATTGCATGTTTAATGTCCTTTATTGACGAGAGTTTTTATTTTGATTGAAGTTAAATATGAATGCAACAAAAACTTATAAAAGAGCAAAACAAAGGTATTTTAGAATACCTTATACTTCACACTGGTAACTTCTCGCAGACATCGCTAGCCCTGAACCCTAAACTTTAAACCCTGCGATCGATCTTTAGTCCATCTGCCAGTTTCGATCCCAAGACCTGTTGGATTCGAACATCACTCAAATCCAACAGCGCACAAGGGAACCGGCCATGTTAACTGAAAAATTGTGTACTTAAAGGGGAACCACATTTCTAAGGGCACATCAATGGCAAAACTGGGCGAACTTCTTTTTTTTCTGAAACTCCATTCACTCTTGTATGAGTTGATCCTGGCAAATGGATAGTGTTTTTGTTGTTTTTTTTGTCACACTCATTATTTTAACAAATCGTGTTAAGTCAAACCCATTATCTTAACGGATTCTTAATAGGTGACCCGAGAACGATCAAACTCGGTAGTGGATCGACTCATAACCTGTTATTTTTGTGTCGTTTCATGTTGGCTTAAAGACTCATGTAAGAAATTGTCATGCCTAATGTCTAGACTTGGCAAATGGGTTGTGTTCGTGTCGTTTATGTGTCGTACCTATTATCTTGATAGGTGATCTAATAATAACTCAAAACTTGTTATATTCCACCACTATTAACACCTCTATTGAGTCTATTCTCACCACTACTATTACTCCAACAACCATTGCTATTCACATCACTCTCGTCTCAACCACTATCGTCACCATTATTACCAAACAGAAATAAGCTTCCAATCTCCGTAACTTACTCAACTTGTTAGACTGTGCAATGAAGATTCTGTTTCAGTCAACCGATTATCCAAAGATGCTCGTGGACTTGACAAAGTAATACTGGGCTGTTCCTGCGGCTGTTGTTGGCATCTCCGTGGTTGTCGCGGTCGTGCACTTGCACAAGAAGTAACCATCGGATACAATTTGCCTTTGTTATACGACTCAATGGGAGAGTTCTTCACATTTTTGAATAATTAGGAGAAAACAACAACCGAGAGAACTGCCCCATTTTTATCTAGATTTTCATGATTATATTATTGTTACAAATTATATGGAGATTGTATGTCATTGAAGTTAGGGGAAATCCATGGCTTGTGTGTGTGTGTCTCCATCGTTGAAAGATGGAAATTACACTAAAATGTGCTTGATTGAATGTTTAGTGTCCTTTTAGTGATAACAGCTTTTACTTTGATTGAAGTTAAAACTTGGCGCTATTTTTTTAGCAAAGTTGTCAAATAATACACGTACGTATTTGATTGAAATTGTAAAATAATACACGTACATTTGATTGAGGTTTTTTTTTTTCTTTTTCTGATACAATAATATTTTTTACAATAAAATGTGAGAAATAAATTAGTTTTGAACTTGTCATTCACGCCATTTAAACTTAAAACCTTGTTCACAATTTATAAGTAAATATGAATAATTTAGATTTTAATACACAATAAGAGTACGACAAGATTGTAATACTTAAGTGACACGTATTTGCTTGAAATTCAAATACACTAAAATGTGATTCAACTAAAAGTTTAAACAGAGGCTCTAAGGGAAAAGATCTTCACTTTTATAAAAAATGGAAATTAAATTATAGGACTTAAAACGACATCGAATTTCAATAATCTGAATTCTACACATCCTGATGTTTAGGAAGCAAAACAAAGGTATTATAGAATACCTTATATTCTCAAAGGGAAAGGGATCAAATTTCAAGGATCGGATCCTGAAAGCACAGCAATACACAAACAAACAACAACTTCTTCCGCCGGATTTGAAAATCGCTCATATCCAACAATGTACAAGGGTACTGGCGGCAAAGTTCTCAAATGTGAATTTTTTATTCAGACTTTTGAGATTGTGGATTGATGGGCTTGTGAGCAAAGCCGAACTCCCTTTGCTCGTCGGGTTCAGTTACATGTACAACTAGCACGCTAAACATTTTTTTTTTTTAATATAACGATATATTTCTTTCTTTTTTTGTCAGATGATAGATTTGTTATATTAGATACTAAATTAGGAAGCTAATGGAGTTCGAATCCATGTCATGGTGCAAGGGCAACACTCCTCTCCACCATTGTAATAGAGGGCCACTTGCAAATGAACTAGTATCAAACTCTTTATCTGCGAGATTTGGACCTGAAACATCTCACTCTCAAGTGAAAAACTAATACCACTAAACCATAGTACTAAATAATCATTAACCTTGTTTTGAATACAATAAAAGCGAAGCCTAAAATGTACACATAACGGAGATTTGTAGCGGGAGAAAATCCATAACAACCTACTTGAATTTTAAGAAGCTTAGGTCATGTTCGTTAACGTTTTGCAAAAAAACTGTTTTTCGTTTTGCATATACAATAACGGGTGAAAAATGTGTTCGGCAGACTGTTTTGTGAAAATAAATTTAGAAAACAATATTTAGCCTGAGTTTTGTTGAACATCAAATTGATGTTTCCTTTATCTTTCAAGAATAGTTATCAAAATAATAATAAAAGATACATTGTAAAACAAAATTAGAGTTTAATTAAAAAAATAAAATCATGTATGTCACCACCATTGCCACCATCTTTGACACTATTACCTCCCACCACTATCATCTTCACTACCACCTCACCATGACCACCATCATATGCACCTCCTTCGCAACCATCACCATCCCACCACCACCATCACTATTGCCACCATATGTATATATATTAGGCCTTTAGTGATATTGATTAAAGATTTCCAAATATATATTTTTTAATTTGAAAACGTTTAAATTAAAAATGCATCTTAAAAGATCTGCTCCTTGAAAATAGTATCACGGGGTATAACTAAACAAAAAAAATACACTATCATGTTTTGTCCTATAACTAGAATACAAAACCCTTCAAAACATTGATAGCCACAGAAGCCCTTCAAAATATTGATAGCAACACTCCCCAAGCATAACCCATTTGTTAAATTGGGAGGGAGAGAGGGAAAGAGAGATAACGTGATAATTTATTTATTTAATATTAGAGATATGCTAGAATCATATGTGAAAATGTCAAATTTGATTTATGTGAAATTATATTACTGTCTATGATTTTAAATTGTCTTCTAACCACGCAGTTGATATGATCACTCTTACAAAATCATGAGATTATTTATGTTTTGGTCTTAACGACTTCATACTGGTTTCACAAGGTGTGAGAGCTACTACTCTGCTAAGAAATCAACACCAAATATTGAAAAAAGCATATAACTCAAGTGGTTTCATGTGCGCTTGAAATCTTGTACTCGAATCACCTCCCAATAGTACTTGTATTAAAAGAATACAAAGGCATATAACTCAAGTAGTAATTATACACATCTCGTGTTTTATTAGCTATGAAAAAAAAGCTCACTAAAATGTGCTTTATTGCATGTTTAATGTTCTTTTGTTTATGAGAGTTTTTATTTTGATTGAAGTTAAATATGAACGCAACAAAAACTTATAAAAAAGCAAAACAAAGTTATTTTAGAATACCTTATACTTTCACACTGGTAATTTCTCGCAGACGTCGTTAGCCTGAACCCTAAACTTCAAACCCTGCAATCGATCTTTAGTCTATCTGCCAGTTCGAATCCCAAGACCTATTGGATTCAAACATCACTCAAACCCAACAGAGTACAAGGGAACCAGCCGCGTTAACTAAAAAAAAAAGGATGTGCTATCCACGCACTTCATTTTACTATCCACGCACGACGAAGGTCCTGCGTCGTGCAAAGCCTTTTTTGTACTAGTGCTACTACTCCAACCACCATTGCTACTCACACCGCTCTCGTCTCAACCACCATCGTCACCATTATTACCAAACAGAAATTTGTATTTTTTTTGACATTTGGTACCAGACGTGTTTTCTATTGTTTTTGTTTTGCAAGACAATTTTTCAAAAATAGTTTTGCAAAACATTACGGACCCTTATGGTACAGTAAAATCTCCGCAAAACAGAGTTTTATGAAGGTTGTTGCATTTTGCAAAACCGATCCAACTTTGTAAGCATCTTTTATTTGACTATGATTGTTGAGTATTTATATATCTTTGCGAGCGCTGAAATTTGAAAACAAAAATGTTATTAGTCATTTCGAAGCGGTTTTACCATTTAATATGCACATAAGCATTTATATATATTAGACCTTTGTTGCTATTGATTAAAGATTTGCAGAAATGTGTGCGTTTCCAATTTTCCAAAGATTTTCTTTTTATTGGAAAATATCTCATAACATCATAAGATAGTACAATATTCAAACGTGAATTTCAAAAATTAAAACTGGATCTTAAAAAGACATGCTGCTGAAAAATTATTATGGGGCATAACTAAAACAAAAGTATACACGATATTGATAGCCAAAACTATAATGTTTCACATTATTGACATGTGTTTGCCTAGATGAAAGAGTTACAAATTGCTTAAATTTGAGCGCAGGGTTGGAAAAAAAAAAAAAAAAAGAAGCAAAACAAAGGTATTTTAGAATACCTCATATTTTATACTAGAGAAATACTAAGGGGACTTTTTGTGGAATATAATCACATCCATTCATCTTACATCGTAGGAATATGCGACGAGGATCCTGCTGGTCCAAACTAAACAAGTAAATTCTCTCTGCCAGTTTCGATCCCAGGACCTATTGAACTCGACATCCTCAAATCCAACGATGTACGAGGGAACCGGCGACATGGAACCTCCAAATTGTTTATTTAAGATGCTTGAGAATGTGGGCAAAAGTCGCAAAACACAACTCGCTTTGCTCTTTTGTAACATTACCCTGTTTACATTATAAACTTAATCAATCAAGTAGTTTCTTACTTTTATTTATTTATTTATTGATTTTATTTCTATTTCGAAATTTTAATCTAAGAAAATAAAGTTTTCAATTCTTATAACAATTCTTAATGTAATTTTGGTAATAATTCTAACCGGGCGATTGATATGGTCACTTTTACAAAAATATGAGATTATTTATGTTTTGGTGGTCAACTACTTCGCACTGTTCTCACATGGTGTAAGAGAGAGCTACTCCAGTTACAACTCTATTGAAATTTATGTACCACACAAGAATTTAATTTTAGCACCCAATATTGAAAAGGGCATTCAATTCAAGTAGTTTAACGTGCTCGAAATTTTGTATGTTGAGTCACTCACTCCGTAGTGCTTGTATTAAGAAATACAAAGACGTATAACTGAAATAGTAATTTTATACATCTCGTACTTTATCAATTATTGTAAAAAAAAACCACTAAAATGAGCTTTACTACATATTTATTGTCTCTTTGGCGATTGAGAGTTTTTATTTTGATTGAAGTTAAATACGAACACAACAAAAAGTTTAAAAAACAAAACAAAGGTATTTTAGAATACCTCATATTTTCACACTGAAAAATCTCTCTGGAAAAGATCCCTTTCCGTTAGTCTAAACCCTAAACCCTTTCGATCTTGGAGAGGTCTGCCAGTTTCGATCCCAAGACTTATTGGATTTGAACCTCTCTCAAACCCAACAACGTACATGGGAACCGGTGACGTAAACTGCAAAATTATTTCTTTATTAATTATATTACATTGAGAATGCGGCCTATATTTTCTAAGGGCTTGGACGGGGCATTGTTATCAAAGCCCAGCTCCATTTAACTGGTGTGGTTTAATCCGGACACACGGGTTGTTGTGTTCGTGGCATATACGTTATTTTAAAAGATCATATCATGTCAAACTTGTTATTTTAACGAATTTTAACAAATGATCTGATAACGACTCAACTTGTAAGCAGGTTGACCCGAAGCCTGTTTTTCTGTTGTTGTTTCGTGTCGGGTTAACATGTCATGGAAAAAATTTCCATGTCTGATGTCTATACCTAGCAAACAAGTCGTTCGTGTCGTTTATATGTCATACCCGTTATCTTAATGACTGATCCGGTAATAGCTCAACTCATTAATGGGTTTACCTGAATTTTTTTTGTTTTTTTGTTTTGTATAGTTTCACGTCAAATTAACGGATCGTGCAAGAAATTGCTAGACCTTAATTACATAATTACATGTATAACTACGACACTAAACTTGTTTTGAGCACGAACAGAAGCGGAAAACCAGAATATACCAGAACATAGTTTCGTTACTTGGCAGAATCAATCCAAAACTGTATGCATCAATTTTACATTTAGAATTACAATTGTTAAAAATTTGAAGAAAATAAACAAAAATAAATAAAAAAGGAAAATGGGCCTGTCCAGTTTAATCTAGTCCTGGAGCCCAGAACAGCACATCCATATAGACGCGGCCCATCTCAAAAGAAGAGGAAGAATTGGCGGAAGAAACAATAAAGAAAAAGGGAAAGGGGGAGAGAGTGGTGAATCCCAAAAATCTCAAGCAGTGCCAAGGTTGGAGGAATGGCGCAGCAGGCAGTGCAGAAGAACACGCTGTATGTCGGAGGACTGGCGGAGGAGGTGAACGAGTCGATACTCCACGCGGCGTTCATACCCTTCGGGGACATCAAGGACGTAAAGACGCCGCTGGATCAAGCCACCCAGAAGCACCGCTCTTTTGGATTCGTCACGTTCTTGGAGAGAGAGGACGCCGCCGCCGCCATGGACAACATGGACGGCGCCGAGCTCTACGGCCGCGTCCTCACTGTTAATTATGCCCTCCCTGAGAAAATCAAGGGCGGTGAACAGGGTTGGGCCGCTCAGCCCAGTAAGTCCTTCTTCCCTTTTATCCTCCTTCCATTGTTATTGCTTTTGTGTGGATTTGAATGTTAGCTTGATTTGTTTAGATGGGTTTGGTTGATTTATTAATTATTTGGGTTATCTGGGATGTTTCCATTTTTGGGTTTTGTTGTGAAATTTGGTTCTAGGGTTCGTGATTGATGCTCTTTGGGGTTTACTTCTTGTTGTTATTAAGTGTGTATGTTAGTGTAGCTGTTTCGACTTTGGGGGTTTAGGGTTTTAGGATTCAATCTTTTATTTTTTTTTTGTCAAAGTTTTAGGATTCAATCTGGGTGTGCAGTCAATTTTACTTAGATTTAGATTCATGATTAGGATTCAGGAAGATACTAAGCTCTGGTATTTATATGCTTTTTAGGTGATCCGCCTCGTTTCACCCAAGTTCGAATCCTCACCCTCGTTAGATTAGATTCATTAGAATGTATACATTGTTTTGTGAAAAAGAAAAGGGGTTGAAAGAAAATACAACGATGACATCGAATTAGAAACAGTTGAATAGCATTTTGAAGTTAATGATCGGCGTTGAACTAAAATTACTTGCTCTTCTGTTCAACTCAGATTGCTTAAATTGTTTGTCCGTTGAGATTAATGTTCATTCCGAATCAAGCTTGAACTTTTAGGTATGCTTAGCATCGTTCGTTGCTTTGTTATTACAGTTTGGGCAGATGCAGACACGTGGTTTGAGAGACAGCAACAAGAAGAGGAAATGCAGCGTATTCAGGCAGAGAACAAGGCTGCCATGCAGGCCGCGGAAGAGTTGCACAGGAAAAAATTGACGCAAGAACGAGAAGGGGAAAAAGAAGAGGAGATCGAGATGAAGGACGATCCCATGGCAAGGGCTGAGGCAGAGGTTTTGCTACAGAGTGACTAGTGTTCTACTGCTTCCAAGTGAAAATTATGTGAGGAGTATGCAGTTTTGTTCTATCAAATCCTCGCTTGTATAACTTAGCTAACGCAACAAACCCTTGGTTCCGAATGTCGTATTAATATTTGGTACAAGTGAGCCGAATAGGGGTTGATCTTTATGTTGTTGAAAGATTATTTTGTGCACTTGTTCTATCCAATCCAAGGTTAATGAATATATCCCAAGTTCGGAAACCCGAATTCGGAATCTATCTAGTGTGCACCAACTTCCGGTTGGTTGCTCAACCGTTCGTTCAGAGAAATGATATCTACACACCCTTTTACGATAACTTCCGGTTGGTTTTCCATAGAATGCAAAAGCAAAGATTTTACCAAGGCGGGCAAAATCATCCAATTTTCGTACTTCCCAAGTTCGAATCCCCAACTGTAATAACGAAGATTGTACAAAGACCGGCAAATCCTTCAAATTCTCATGTTCGAATCCCCCACCCCCATTATGCAAAAAACGAAGTTTCTACCAAGTTCGAATTCCAAACCTTTCCAAGCTATATAATTCGACGACAAGGGTGGTGCTATTCAGTATTCACACACTTATTTTTTACTTCGAATACACTTCCCTCAATTTTTGGGTTGTTAGATGAAATGAATTGAAGAATATCAATTGACAAAAATTAACATGTAAAAATTGGTGTGTGAATAGCACTGCCCTTCCGACAATACTTTACCGTTCTTAACTGCACGCCTTGTGCACGTGCAAAAGCTCTCATCCTATTTCCCTCCCCCGCTAAGCTAAGCTGCTGTTACTGAAAAGTGATAAATCTCACTTACCGCTTCTATCTCATGGCTTTATAGTAAAACACCCAATCGTTGAATTTACCCGGGCGACGAACAAGTTGAGCTCTTGGCGCACCTCTGTCCATGGCGTCTCTTCCTTTCACTCACTTTCTCCTCCTACCCAGGTTCGTCTCTCTTTGTCTCTCTCTCTTAAAATTCCAGTCTTTTAATTCAAAACCGTGTGTTTTCTTTTGCTCCTTATCCAAATGGCAATCCAAAACTGTGCAGAAATGAGAATTAATAAGTAATTAGATGAAAAATGTGGAAACTTTCCTGGGTTTGGATAATTGTAGATTTTGTTGGTGGGTTTTAACTTCTTAGATAAACCCATGAAAAAACAACAGAATTTGCTTAAACCCTTAAAACCCTACAATTAATTGCACCCCACAGTCTCCTTCCCAAGAAAAATTAGTAAACTTGTTCACTGAAATTTCCAGGTGCCATTCGGTTTGGCCCAATAGCCGGTCGATGAGTTTCGTGCAGCTTCAGGGTCTTAGATTGCATGGTAAAAACCGGGGACTTGCAGCTCTCCCTAAAAAGATAAACTCGGAGAACTCAGCTCTGGAGGGTTCCGTTGAAGATGAGGAGGTGGTTGTGAAGAAAAAGACATCTAGGACTCCAAGAAGAACCCGAAAGAAAGCAACATCCGATAATGAGTCTTCGGATGAGGAAACTGTCATTTCTGCATCTAGTGAAGAGACCAAGAAACCGCGTGGAAGAACTCGTAAGAAAGGTATTATTCCTACTTTTGCTCATTTAGTATTGTTACATGAATGTTTATCTTGTATGTGCTAACAAACCAGTAATTTGATAGATCTAGTTGCATCCGCTTCCACAAGCGTGGAGGAAGAACAAACTGAGAAGAAGGTGAGGAAGAGAAGAACTAAGAAGAAAGACGATGCAATTGAGCAGCAGGTTAGTGACGGTGAACTTAGTGAGACTGAGGATTTTACATTCGTTATGGATATGAAGGATGAGAATGAGGAAGACCTAGAATTGAAAATTGATGAGGGAGAGGATATTAGCGAAACTTATGATTGGCCTCCTCTTGTTTGTTGCTTTGGAGCCGCACAACATGCTTTTGTGCCCTCAGGGAGGCCAGCCAACAGACTTGTAGATTATGAAATACATGAAAGAAAGAAAGATGCGTTATGGGCCCCTGAGAAATTTGTTAGGTCTCCTGGGGGATCTGCAGGCAGCGTCGCAATTGCTCTTGCAAGCTTGGGAGGCAAGGTTGCTTTCATGGGAAAGCTTGGAGATGATCAGTTTGGTCAGGCCATGCTGTATTATATGAATGTCAAAAATGTTCAAACCCGTTCTGTTCGCATAGATACTAAAAGAGCAACTGCAGTATCACAAATGAAGATTGGTAAAAGGGGTCGCATGAAATTGAGTTGTGTCAAACCGTGTGCTGAGGATTCTTTAACAAAGTCAGAGATCAACGTCGATGTGCTGAAGGAGGTAAAATCTTGGGTCCTTTGGAATATTTAACTTGTATCGTAGATCCTGCTATTTAGGTGGTATATATTTGTTGTGTTTCTTTGTAGGGGAGGGGGTGAATAAGAAATGCTGACATTCTATATCATACACAGTTTTCGGCAAATATACTTCCGTCTGTGATTCCCATTATATTTTGTCAATTTGAGTGCCTACGCATTAGATCTTTTAGCTGCGTTTGTGGTTAGATTGCTCTTAACTGTGGACACCTTTTAACAACCTGTGGTGCAGGCAAAGATGTTTTATTTCAGCACAAATTCTCTGCTTGATCGAAACATGAGGTCAACTACACTGCAAGCAATCAAGATTTCGAAGAAACTTGGAGGAGTTATTTTCTACGATGTAAACCTTCCATTGCCACTATGGCAGTCTTGTGAAGAAACAAAGTTGTTCGTACAGCAAGTGTGGAATCTTGCTGATATTATTGAAGTTACTAAGCAAGAGCTTGAGTTTCTCTGCGGGATCCAGCCCTCTGAGGAATTTGACACTAAAAATAATGACAGGTCAAAGTTTGTTCATCATTCACCAGAAGTGGTTGAACAGCTTTGGCATGACAATCTTAAGGTTTTGTTTGTGACAAACGGGACTTCGAAGATACACTACTACACAAAGGACCACCAAGGTGCCGTTAATGGAATGGAAGATCCCCCCATTAGTCCTTTCACTTCTGATATGTCAGCATCTGGAGACGGCATTGTGGCGGGTACACTCCTATTATCTGCAAATCTATCAAATTTTAGTTTCTTTAGTGATCGAGCATGTCTACAAATGCTTTCACTATGAGAGTAGGTCCTGCTTAGCTCTTGCATTTGGGTGTTTGGGTCAAGAAATGCAGATACAAGCCTCTAGTTTATATTCCCTGGCGTATTCTGTTGATAAAGTTGTGTGTTGTAAGATTTAGATTCCGGCTATTAGTTTGGTGCACTTCGTGTCAACTTTCACTCGCACACAGGATCACTTCGAAATTCATTGATGCATATAATTCTATTCTCATCTGTGATTATTGCATCACGTTACTTCATGCAAATGTACAAGGTATCACTGGGCACAGTTTGTCATGGACAAAACTTGTACCCGGACTGATATGGTGATATTATCACTGAGTTGGAAAACAACGTAAAACCGGGAGTTAACTCATAATTTTAAACCTATGCATATAATTACATTGGCCGGTAGGTTAGATGATCGCAAAGATAATAAACTTGGATATCTGCATTACAAGCTAAATTTTTGTATTTCCTAACTTCTGCGTGACTTGTTTTCAGCTCTCATGAGAATGTTGACAGTTCAACCACATCTTATTACTGATAAAGAATATCTGGAGCACTCAATCAACTATGCAATCGATTGCGGGGTGATAGATCAATGGCTGCTTGGACAAGAACGCGGCTTCCCTCCGAAGGAAGACATGGAAGAAGTGGTTCCTGATTCAGACGGTATAAGGTCTATAACAGAAATGGAGTATCGCACTCTCACACCAGAGACTGTAAGTTGATAATCCTGGAGGTGTTGTAACTGAGATAGAATTACAAGTTAGTCACCAATTTTGTATGCGATGGATAGTATTTATAAGCAGATTCAGAGCTAAAGATTTGAAACCGTGTGTTATAACTCGATAGGTACTACGATTGCTTCCAACTAGCTTATAACATTTTTTGTTATTTCGCCCGAACAAGCACATTTTTTCGATCAAAATGTGCGCAGGGCTATCAGAATTTGGAGGACATTGACAACATTCTGCTTGTTTGTTTAATTAATGTGTGTTTAGTCACAAATGTAATGTTTTAAGGACATTGAGAACAAGTTGAATCGACTTAATCTTATCCAACTACAAAGAGTGATTCCCACACGCTTTAATGTCGCTATATAGAAAAAGAATGGATATGCCAAGTGGTTTTCATTTTATTAATTAGGAGTGGTTGAGGGGTAGGTGTCAAAACCTTTTAGAGCCCGAGGATTAAGATTGAACGATGGTGACCGCAATTTTCTTGAACTACGGTGTCTAGGAGAACGAGAATGTATTTAAACCGGCTCGGTCTTTGAAGAGGTAAAAAATTTTCAGTGTACTCAGAACACAAGCAGTACACAACGTGTGACGCAAAATTTAAGTGGAGGGACAATTGGAAATATACCAAATGCCAATGGGAAGGAAGCACCCTTGAGAAAAATACCATCCAACCCTTGAGTCTTTCCTATTAGCAAAGTAGAACCAGAAAAATGGCTTTTGGGTTAAAGTCCCCAACTTTATTGACCTCTACCCCACTAAACATGAGGGAAGGCAAGGCAAAATAGGGGAAATTAACCTAAAGATTGTACAAAAGGTGACTAATGACGAAAGATATCGAATCGCAGGCATCGAATCCCTCCCAAACACAAAACATACACTTAGACACGAAAGGATTCGACCCTATGCGGAAAATTGAGTACCAGCATCAAGTTTTGAGGCAGCTGCCTCGTCCAAAAACCACACCAGCTTCCCTTTCAGTGGCTGGACAACTCCAGCAGGCACTGGAGGGAGGTCAGATCCCATGACGTCGACTGCCAGGTGCGCAGCCTCTGCTTTGCTTTCACCTGTTGCGACTATAGCTACATTGGATGCTGAGTTGATGACCGGCAGAGTGAATGTGATTCTCTCGGGTGGAGGCTTGGGGGAATCAGTTATAAAAGTTACCCATTCATCTTTCTCCTCCAGGACCGAGTGGTTGGGAAATAGCGAGGCAACGTGCCCATCAGGACCCATTCCCAGGAGGATGAGGTCAAACTTGGGACAGTCACTTATATCAGACACGCTGATCACACGAGATTTTACTAGCTGGCGAATGACAAACCCGTAGTCATCAGCAGCCTCCTCTGCTGACACTGAATCATTAATAGAATGCACATGACTGGGAATTATAGGTACCTGAAAACATGAAACAAAAATGAGCTTGGGAATACCGAATACAGATGGGCGATAAAATTTACCAGAACCAGAACAAATATTGCAATCACATAGCCATCGTTCTCAACTAAAAAGCCTTCGAATCTGTTCTCAGATGCTAAAATGATTCTATGTGCACAAACTAGCAAATTTTACATCCGGTAAAAATACTGATAGCCATGAAAAAATATCAGGTTGCAATTTATAGCTTGATTAACTATTTACTGATTGCATATTAGAAGATCTTCACGCTGTTGTGAAGAGATGTACAAGACATAGCCATATGTGAAGTCAAGAAGTTGAAATAGAAAAATTCATTACTGGCAATGGCGGACCGCTTCACTCATATAATTAAATTATGGAAAATCCTTTAAAAATGGAAAATTATGAAAAATAGAAGATCGTAACTCGAAGAGGAACACAAAAACCTACATCTCAGTAAATACTTTGTTTAAAAGGAAAGTTCACTGAAGTGGCTACGAGATAGCTTCACGGTGTTTAGGATGCAATAAATGACCCGAGAAACAACCAACACAATCTGCAGCAGTGATCTTCCTTTTACTAAATGCCAACTTTATCCGCAATTGTTAAAGTTTAACATGTGCACCAGAAGATGGCTGCAATATACAAGTTCGTTCCAATGATGACACGGAGATTTAGTGAAACTACAGAAATCAGCAACGGCTAGTAAACTTCTTATACAAGAAACTTGACTCTTTAATTTGATATGCAGTTTAGATCCAGTACACGATTGTCGGGTACTAAATCACAGCCACCTCGTCGTGATATAAAGAGTTAAAACACATAAGTGTCATAATTGAACACACAGAACAGATCAAACTAAGCAGGGTACTATCTATCCTTTCATTCGAAGTTCATCATGTCATTTGGTTTTCCGAAAGAGAGAAAGACTGGAAAGAAGAAAGCATCATGTTCAAAGCAAGACAAACAGTCTCTACGACATTTCTTTGACTCAGTTACCTAAAGAACAAAATACAGCCTACAACAGGCTGGGAAGGTAAAAAAAGTCGGAGAATTTCATACAAACCTTAGACAAAAAGCGATCTTTTGCAAGCTTGTAATTGCTATCAACATGACTTTTCGCCACAACACGCTCGTCTGCCCAAAATATATACCATTTGGCCCAATCTACAGTCTTGTTATAAGGAGCTTCACAGAGTTTTCTGTTTTTTCCATCATAAGTGACACATTAACACAAAAATCATAACATATACAAAAACCGGAGGTGGAAGGGAAAGTGTGATACCCCATTAAGCCAATGAGAGAACCACCAGATAATGCAATTGCAAAGACGCCGCGCTCCTTCACGGATGCCTCTGATATATCAGCAATGTAGTCTGCCAAATCAGTGCTAAGATCATCCAAACTTTCATGAATCCTCAACTCTCTATCTTTTCGAACACCGGAAAGTGCCATGCTTCCAACAAGTTCAACAGCACTATTTCCACACAAAAAAAAGATCAAATTTCGAAGAAAAATAGAAAGAACAACACAATGTTACCTTTGAATTATTTTTTTGGTCAAATAGGAAAACCAGGCAAAATTGCAGCTCATGAACTTTGGATTGTATGAGGGGATTAAAATCTATATCACTCAAATTCCACAAAAATTAATAATTCCACTGGATTTTATACAAAATCAGGACTCATCAAACATGATTACTGATGATTAATTAAAAACTAATCACCGTGCTGCTGGAGTCTCTAAGTTGAGTTCAACACTGCGATAAAACCAAAGGGTATCCTGATCATAATCCAAAGATCAAACCCAACAAATAAAGTTACTAAATTTATAACTTTTACAGCAAAAGCAAACAAACCCAGATCATAAAACAATCAAACCTGAAATCACATTACAGCAAACAACTCAGAAAACACAAAAAATATATAATGCCATGCAATCTGAGATTACTGAAACTGCAGAAAAAAAGCAGTGCAGAAGGAATAAAGAAAGAAGAAACAGATGCTTACAGAGAGGAGGAAGAAGAAGGAAAGAAAGGGAGAGAGGTGGCAGAGAAGCAAGATAACGAGGGTGGAAGATGGGAATCAACGCGAAATTGTTTATATATAATATTTATAGTATTCCATCACATTACTCAAAAATTTATTTCACTGATTATAATAATTTAAAAAAAAAACTTCAGTAGAAGTCGAGAAGGAATTATTTTCCTTCTGGGCTTCCACGTGCATCCAATGATTTTGACAAAACACACTTGCGAAAACAACTCTCTCTTCAAACAAAGTAAACGGATAAAATCACAGAGACTGAAGATAAAAAGTGAAAGAAAGAAAACCCTTCCTCTCTCTCTGTTCTTTTACAGGGGAGCAGAAAATCCCTCCACCCTATATTCTCTGCTAAATGGAAGGGAGAAACCAAAAATAAATAAAAAATGAGTATAAATACCCGAATACGTTATTTATGAGGTATCTGTCACAAAAATACGGAATTTTTTATATTTTGATCTCACTTAGCCTTGTTTAATTTTATACGATATTATAATCAGAGAGTTCTATCAAATATTTTCTCCTTACTAGAACGAAGTTACCACTGGTAACCTTGTCTTCCAAAGCTAATAGGATTTAAGTTTATCTATACCAACATTTCCAACCTCAAATTTTAGTCCATGCTAGCACATTATTTTTCCTTAATATGTAATTACCAAACTATCTTTGGCTTTTAAACCCATTGCTAAAACCATTTTAGATAAGAACCATAAATTTGAAATTTGTAATATGATTGCATAATCTTCCCCTTTCACAAATCTTTTTTTTTTCTTGATTCCTTTTCTGTTTGCTTGCATGACTTAGAATTTCTTTTTGCTTGTCTCTCCAAAAGTAGCTATTTGTACAGTTTTTATATGTTTGTGCGTCATTAACCTGTGCCCATCACCTTCATGATCCCCACATATTGATCATCCACCACTAAGTGGGGGGTTGTACTTGGGAAAATTATGCATTGTGAGAATACAAATATGTCCTATTTCTATGGGCATCCATTATGACAAACTAAATCAAATCACACTCATTTATCAACTATTGAGAAGTTGAGAAAACCAACCTAAGATCAATGAGGGGTGCTCTTTAACTTGCCACTCCTTTTCACTTCAAAGGGTTTGTAAAAAAGCATTTCAATCTTGAGGAAAAAAAAAAAAAACTTAAAGATGACAGCCTAATCACGTAGCTCATTAGGTCACTTTTACAAACACATTAGATTTTACTTAATATGACGTTAGTGTCATCCTATATAAGATCTGTCATGATCAGAAAATCCTTAATCATATAAAGATGAAACCTTTAAGTCATGTTTGTCTAATTAGGTCGCTTTCACAAACACATTAGATTTTACTGTATTTTGATTTTACTTAATCTCACGTTAGTCTCATCCTATATAAGATCTATTATGACCAGTCAATCCTTAATCATATAAAGATGAAAGCTTTAAGTCATGTTTGTTTCATTAGGCCGGTCTGATTAGGTCGCTTTCACAAACACATTAGATTTTACTGTATTTTGATTTTACTTAATCTCACGTTAGTCTCATCCTATATAAGATATATTATGATCAGTCAATCCTTAATCATATAAAGATGAAAGCTTTAAGTCATGTTTGTTTCGTTAGGTCGGTCTGATTAGGTCACTTTTACAAACACATTAAATTTTAGTGTATTTTTATTTTACTTAACGTTATTCTCATCCTAGATAAAATTTGTCATGATGAGACAATCCTTAATAATGCAAATGAAAGCTTTAAATATGTTTCATAGTGTTTATCCATTTTTCTCCAACCTCCACCACCACATCCGCATAAATTAGCGACACAAAACATACAATAGAAAAGATGAGACACATCAAAGAATAGTTTGGAATCTCTCTCATTCAATCAAAATCAGAAAAAAAAAAGTGGCAAAAGAGGTTGCTCAAGTAAAAAGTGTAAAAAGCCCTCAAGAGTCGAAACAACAAATCAAAATCAAAGCCCCCACGTCATGACAAATCAAAGATTCTCCGGGGAATTTGATTCGCTCCAGATCTTAGTTTTCGAATTTAAAGGATCAACACATTTAGGTTGGTGATTGATATGCAAAAAAAAAAAAAATCAAAGTTGTTAATTTGTGTGTAGTAAGCTAACGAAATAAGTAAATAGAGACCGTCATATTCAATTTGTGCGGCCAAAATATGTTGATTTCTATGCTTCAAATATAAAGGTCTGGAACGGATCAAATTCCCTCCCTTCCTCCACAGTAGTAGTTTCAAAGAATCTTAGCATTATCAAAGGCTGACGACTCATGGGGTCCTTACATTGTTTACTCCTTTTGGGGAGAAGCAGGCAACCATGAACCATGGCTTGGCTGACATCACTCCATTCGCCCTCTTTTGAATCTCCTCCGTTCATTGATTCTCAATTTGACTGTTTGATAAACAAACAAAGCCACCTCTCGTAACTTCGTAATGGAGGAGGACTTAGACAGATTGAATATATTATCAGGATAGTATCTCGAGCTGAATAATATAATAATTAATACATAGCATTTTTTTATTTACGTAAATTAATACTTTATTTTGGCACTTACCCTTTTAATTATTAGAAAAAAGGATCTTAATTATAGCAATAATCCTTCCAACATAACTTATTTTGACAAAATTCTAACGAAGTTGACGAAAATTATCATAGCTACACATTTTGGGAAATTGAGGGACAATGATAATGAATTTTTAATTGAGGGACCATTACTACAATTTACTCTTTTTTAAATTGATAAAGTTGCCTCCAAGTTGATCAAGTTTCCTTCTTTGATGGAAATCCATCATCCTTAATTAGAGCTCATTAGACTTCCACCATTTTGTACTTCTCCTTGACAATTATTGAACCATTGAATACGGCTGTGGCAAAATTGACCATACAATACTAACCAGCCATCCATATGTTGCAATGGATCTATCAATAACAGCCTCAAACATGTGAGAGATTTTTCAATGTACCAGAAATACAGTCCGGTACACCAAATGTAATAATATAATTGATTGGAAACTTGAAAAAAAAAATTTCAACCAATTATATTATTACACTTGGTATACACATTAATTTTTTTTTATTTTAAACATGCATGTATTAATAATTGCCTCAAGCATTTCAACCTAGCCAGGGTTTTCAAGTCACAAGGAACTATAAGAGAAAATAGATTTATTTATTTTTGAACGAATATTGGGTGTGTGTGTATATTAAATTTATCTAAATTACGAGAAGCGAGATTTGAACATGGGTGCAAATGATAAAATATAAAACACGTTGCTCTAGTCGACTCGAAGAGGGTTGAAATTTTGCAATTTATCAAAAAGCCAACAAAACACTAGTTAATGTGGTTATGGGTGAAATCAACCTTAGCACAAATTCACTTAAAATTGGCCGTTGAAATGCAATTTATCATGTGTAGGAAAATTTAAAATAAAGTAGTAACGTGTTGGGATGTAATCACCTTCACCAAAATTTTGCTCTTCCACCTTTGAAACTAATCTTTCATATTGCATATTGGCCACCAATAGTAAAATACAACCATTAAATCAGACATAATAATAACAATCTAACAACTTGTGTCAAATGGTACATGTTATACATAATCAATGTATATTAAATTATTCTAACTTGGATTTGTTCAAATTTCAACCAAAATCTCTAGTTAAAATGCTAAAATAAAATTAGGCAAAATTTAATGTTGAGCCAAAGAAACTTGAGCTAACTATACAAGTAATATGAACTACAAAGAAGAGATTTGAACACAGGTGCATAGAGGGAGCAAATCTACTATTTAACTATACGCCCACATCTGCATATTTGTGACATTAATTGTTAGATTATGCTTGACACATATGTTTGGTTTGGTCTTAGCTAAGAACCCATCAATCTGAAAATAGTTAGTTTGCCAATTTCTCAGTGCTGAAGTAAATTTGTGCATTTACGCTCACCATCCTTAAGTGGTGATAATACTCACTGCTCTATTTAATCATCGTTTGATAAATTTAAATTTTGAAATTTGTGTATATCTGCTACACATATCTTAAAATTCAAACTCATTTAATGATGATAAATAAGATGGTAAACATCACTGTCACTTAAGAGTTGTAAGAAAAAATATTACCGAAGTAAAAAGGTATTTGGTTTATTGTTTATTTAGACAGAGTTATCGTTTGAGGACTCTTTCTTTCGTTTTGTTGATTTATTTCATTGTTTTAGGGCAATAATGCTCATCTACTTTTGGCACAACAGGTTATCAAGGATACTTTGGTTTCTTCTGCATTATATATGTATGGTCTAATCTCTCTGATATCCTTGGGTTGGCATTGTTATCAGAATATACATACACATATAAATATATATGTATCTTATATATTATATATGGGATCAAATAATTCCCCACAGATTGGAATTGGAGGATGGATACTTGTGCATGGGGATCAGTAGCTGGTTTCAGGTTGAATGGCCATGCTTCTTTGGATGTTTCAATACGTTAAAATTTCCCACATGCTAGATCGAGTTAATGAGCTTTGAACTTTTTCATGTTTGTACGTATGCATATTTATGGAATTTGGATTCTCTCCTCTCCCTCCCTTTCTCTTTTGATTCCCTCTTCTTCTTTTCTCTCTACAGAGAAAGTAAAACAAGATGATGTTATGACTTAATCTTGAGCGTTTTCAAATAGGAAGGGAGGGAAAATGGGAAGAGAGTCTAAATTTTTTAGTGTTTATCTTTAATCTCTCTTCATGTGATGAACACTTACGTAACGAGATTGATAGAAAGGGGACAAATATGAGCGTGGATAACAAAAGCTTTGTCTTTAATCTCTCTTCTTATGTGACAATGAGTTGAAGTATGAGCCTAAATTGCTAGATTGTTCTTCATATTTCTTTTCAATGACAAGTTACGTGAAAAGAAAGACGGAAAACAAAGAAATATAAGTTGAGAGAGCGAAGTTTTTGTGCTTAATGAAGAGCCTCTTCAAGTAACATAATGAGGTGTCAATGAGTGGGGAAATTAATAAATCAGATGATGCAAAGATGGAGGGAGAAAACCCACTTGATTTGTTAATTTGGTCCACTCATCTAGTATTTTGGGGGCCTCCCAATTTGGTCCACATATGCTCTCTTTTCAATTGACGTACAAGTTTTTGCACTATTATTATTATTTTTGTTATTATTATTATTTGATTTAATGACATGAATTCATCCTCCTCCGTTGCAGCACACTTCCCACTCAATTTCAATCTTCATCATTTCAAAGAGCATATTCCATCTCTTTCCATCTCCAATCACCATGACTCTCAATTTGCGATTCTTAATTTTTAATTGGCTATTTTTTTCCTGACGAACTTCTAAATCAATCAGTCACTAAGTTGCGTTTTAATTTTATTTTATATTAAAATATCATCACAGTAACATTTGTGCTGCGAAGAACAAAAAAAGAATTTATTTTCGTACCTAAGAGATGAAACGTGATTCAATCACACTCATAGTTTGTATTCATAATTAATTTAAGATACCGGTACAGTGATATTCGGTTCCATATAAATTTCTGTCTCGCAATAAATGGATTGCGGATCAAAAGCTTCATTCTGAACAGAGTATTTCAGTGGGGGACATTTTCTTGACCTTTGAATTAAACATAAAATTAAAGGATCCAACCAAAATTAGTGGATAGCAACCGAAAACCGACAAGAAGCAACTACCTTCCCCACCCTCCTCCTTCCTCCCGCCTCCCGCCTCCCACCTCCCACAGGGACAGCCGGGCAGGGGCACGAGGACCAACAGAATCTATCAATTCATGCTGTCAATTTTAACTGCCTAACTCTCTTTTCTTTCTTGTTTTTCTTCCATCTGCTTTATGAAAACAGTGACTTTTTGTCTCTCCCTTTCTTTCAAATATTCCCATAGATTCACTTCAACTCAATCCAGTTGCTCACTTCAGATTCTCCGTACTCCTTTTCTCACTGCTATGGTATGAGTAATTTTCTCGCGTGACAATCTAACAGTCCTGAATATTAACTCTGACGTTCATTCATATTATAATGCGTGAATTAGTAATATCGCAAGTTCATCAAACCGTTGCCCTAAAACATTTGTGGTGTATTATTACCATGCAAAAACAAGTTGAAAGCTTATAATAGCACCATGGAAGCAATGAGGTCTTAAAAATGTAATGATTTTGACTCTCATTTTCTCCGGATAGGGTATAGTTTTAATATCACGAGTCAACCATTGTTACCCTTACAAACCATTGGTGCCTGTGGTACGCCTTTACAGGGGTCAACCATTGTTGCCCGTACCAATCCCACCAAGAGTTTGCCTACCCTAACTAGGCATGGCAGAGGATGGAAAGCAAAGTGGAACCCTAAAGATCTGAAACTCAGTCTCACTCATGTCTTGAAAAATTATGATGTTAAATACTTCACCCGAGTTAAATTCTCGAAACAAAATTCCAGGCAGGATACGAGGTGCAAGGACACAGGAGTTCTGCTAAAATATGTGTTTCCTACCAACGTTTTCGCCTCAAACATCACGAAGCTCTAGAAACTCGAGTTCTAAGATACAATTAGATTGGCGATTTTCAGTACTCTAGATAGAGAAGTACCCTTTTATGCTCTGAAAATGGCAATTTTAATCTCCAATCCCGCTGTTTACGTGTTAACGGTCTGCCTTTGCTATCAGGGTCCCTGTTTTCCTTCACATTTGCCAACTTCCACACACAGCTCTCTGACTCTGCCTCAATGTACTCCAGATTGAACACTCCGTCCTTTTCTCGGTATTTAGAATCCACTTCTTCTGCATAGCATACCCTCATAGGCATGTCTTCAAACCGTTGTAGATCATCCGGTACCTTTAGCAACCTCTCCGCACCAGGAGATGACACCTTCAGAACAAGACATAGTTTTATATATTAAACATGTCTGTATGGATCAAATTTACTTCCATTCACTAACACATGATAAATCCAGCCACTTAGTACCTCAAGAGCCAAATTTTCAGGTATTTCTCCAAGTTCTCCAGCTTCATCTAGTCTTTTCTTGTATTCTTGATTGTAGCGTTCAAGTTCCTCCATGCCGGGACACCCATATCTGATAAAAGTAGAATATCATGTCAGAATCTAACACATCGAAGGGTTGCATATGAAGAAAATTTTCATTTATAATTCAATAGACAATATTCATATTCATATTTTTCCAATCTTCCCTACTAACACAAATTACGCCAAATAAAAGAAATGCCTTGATCAAGCCTTTTCCTTTCATCTCTTTTTTGTATAAATTGTAAAACGTAAGTTCTTTGATATTATGTCATATCATTAACATATAGAAGCGTTGAATGTAAAGAAAACGCTCATCATTGTTCAATCTATAGTATCCGTTTTCTCCATCTGCAAAACAAACACAAATTATGCTGAAAAGAAAAGAAGGCCTTGATCAAAGCCTATTTTTTGTGGTAAGTAGCTTGCATAAAACGATCAATCAACTGAAAATCTATAGTATTCATCTTAAGCATGTGCTATTCTCCTATTTGCAGTCTATGAGAAAACTAGTTAATTGAAATTGCAAAATGTAAATTCATTTAGCTGCAAAAGCTCGTATGTTAAGCTGGTTTAAGGTTTATCGCTAAAAGAGCAGAAGGGTTACTCGTTTGACAGTTTGTCCAGTCTCACATATACATATCCTCGAGGAGTAGTCTTGAATGAGAAGAGTTTCACATTATCTTCGAATTGCGTTAAGACCTCACGAGCAAGGGATAGAGCCCGCTCACCCCAAGGGACACCCTGAAACACCACTCCACCACCATCGCCTCCATCGCCAATCTGTCCAAATCGATAACTAACATCAATGACAACATAAACTTTAAAGCTCAAATGAAGGTGAGAACCAAAATGTTGAAGCCAAAACATTGTACCTCAGGCTCGCAGGCATCCTCTTCCTCCCAGCCATCAGTGGTGTCTCCCTCTTCAATTTCGTCACCTGAAAATGCGAAACTTGCACACCCTTGAGAAACAACAATATAAAAAACCACATATATTTTAGGTATAAACATACGAAAAAAAGTGAATGTGAATACCTTGTCCTATAAACTACCAAAAAGTGACTGAAAAATACTAAATGTAGAAGGAAGATAGCATAAATAATAGAAACACAATGCTATTAATTGGGTCTAACGCAGATCATTTAGTGCCCTGTTTGGTTACTGAGAAAATGCAGTGGAAATAGCATTTGCTTCTTGAGACAATAGAGCTACTTAATTAGTTAAAATACCAATTTAGAGCTTCCCAACTAATTATAATTAGTGAAGAGCAATATATATATATACACACACACACACACACAATTGATAGAAAAATAGATAGGAAAAAAAAAAAAACGATGAAATAAAAGGAGTACCAGGAAAACGATCATCTGGGATGTCCTCCTCAACATCCTCGGAGGATTTGGTGCTTACGAAACGAAGAGCAGCGGGAGGAAATATATTGGGATTTGGATTAAGAGAAAGAGAGGGCAAAGAAGAAAGATGAGGAGGAAGAGGTTTTGGGCATAGGAGGAGAGAGGGTTTTTGAAGTTTGGGGTGGGATGTTGGGAAAGAGAGGCTTCTGAACGACGGAGAAGAAGAGGAGGCGACGCAGCTCCGAGCACTGTGCCACCCTACAAGGCCGAGGCTCCTCCTCCGAATCATCCTTCTCTCTCTTTCGCCTTCTGGGTTTTGGCAACCAAAGTTTTCTACTTTCTAGTATTTGCTTGCCGCTGCCCACCCTGTTTCGTTATTTTGCGGTCGGACCGCTCCCTCTCTGCACGGTTTATATATTTTAGTTTATGCCTTCTTTTTTAAGGTAATTACACTTTACACCCTTCATGTTCAGTTTGTTTTCAAAATAGCTACTGTGGTATTATTTTCTTACATTGCACCATAAGATTTTCAAATCGTAACAATTTATGTTCCTCTGTTTGACCATTTGTTCCTCCGATGCGATTTCACATCAAGGTGCAATGTGAAAGTGAACCAACTCGATGATTGAAGGAAATTCATTCGAGTTCAGTTTGCATTGCATTTTTTTCACTTAAAGGCATTTGAACTGACCAAATTACAAACATTTTCAAATTTTCAATTATTTGACACTTTACAATGTGAATAATGTTAATAACCAATTGCTAACGGTAAATAATGATCCTGAGAACATTCGTTACTTTATGTTGCACTCGTACTTATGCTTTGACACTTAAGCATCGTTAATTGGGTCCTCACCCACACACTGCACACTCTTCACTTTGTGGTCTCATCACCTTCCAGCTATCAACCAGCACACTTCAATTAGGGTGTCCGTATTGAATATCCGGGTTGGGGTGTGTCAGTTAAAGAAAAACAAGAACACAAAACCACTTTACAAAAATGATTCATCTGGGTGTAACGTACAAGGTAGAGCACAATTTACAAACTCACAAAAAACTACCAACTGATGAGTTATATACCCGATGGAATTTAAAGCCGGGCATACCCATCGGAACCGACATTGCAGTAGGTAGACCGCAACTAAACCAACGTCCCGTTAACCGGGCACAACTCCTTCCTTGGCCTTAAAAAATATGCCATTGCGACGGCGACATAGATTATTGAAAGTAAACAAAATTACACTTTGGCAGCTACATTTTCCACCTACAATCTAAGAATGGTTCTCAGTGTATCACAAAGATTTTGAATAGTCTGTTGTTCCTGAGTTGCTTGCATTTCTTGGAGTGCCATATCTTCATAGCACCTGAAAGCAAATGAAACCTCTCGAGTAAATAACAAGCAATGTAAGCAAGGGCTGCAGCATGCAGGACATGCTTGCCGCAGCAGAGATGATGTGGTATGCTCACATATTACACACAAAACACAACAATTTTCTTTTAATTTTTTAACGAGCCAAAGTAAAAGTTCGATAAATATAATTTTGTTGACGTACATCTTGTGGTAGGCTAATGCTTGTGCCAGATTCATTAGAGTTGGACTTGTAAAGAGCCTTTTGTAAACACTTGGAGGGAGGGGCATCTGCAGCGCACCAATAGATCAAAAATGCTTAGAGAGAGAGAGAGAGAGAGAGAGAGAGGGAGGGAATGCAGAGAGAGAGAGAGAGAGAGATTTGACCTCGTTTTGCCCTCTTCGTCCCTTCTTAGACTGTCCATCACCAGTAAAAAGCTCCTGTAGTGCCTCCATGGCTACAGTTCCACTTTTATCCTGATGCATGTCTCCAAGAACATTGTCTGATAAGAGAGCAATGGGGGATATATCGGTTGCCCTCAAAAATGGTATAGGCACTGTGTTACCAGCTGCATATATGGACCAAAGCTGCCATGAACATGAAAATAAGCAATTATATACCAATGTTGAGCCTGTTGACGCATTTTTAGGAAGGGCAGGTTTTTAAGTCAAAGGTTGGGACAGTTTTCGATTAGTGAGGGAATTAGAGATGCCCCTTGAGGGAGAAGAAATGAGGAAGGCATGTCCGACTGTGATAGGGACCTATCCAAGCATAGACCTCAGGACGAATATTACCTTATCTTGCATTGCAAAAGCTTTCCGGCTGACAGTTTCATTCTTCACTGTGCCACTGCTTATACTGCTTGGACCTCCAACCTGGACTTGAGATATGCCTTTTGTCTTGAGGCTCTGCTCAGATGCACGTAGAGTGTTTACAACTGGAATGCTGGTTTGGGTAATACCACTTGAAATTTCCTCCCTGATAGAAACATCATCATAAATTCAGAGCACTCTTGTGGAACTATAGCTTATCTTTTGACTAGGAAATTTATATTACATAGACCAATCTTATCAACCTTGAAGGGGGGGGGGGGGGGGGGGGGGGGGGGGGGGGGGTGGGGTGGGTGGTGGGAATCTAAAAACAATATTTCTAAATAAAATTCACGAATAATAAGTGAGGGCAGTACCTGGGTTCAGGCAATTTGCCTCCTGCGCCAGTATTGGAAGAGCCTTCAGGAAGTCCAGGAGCAGGTGAAGGTTCTTTGGCACTAAAACTCTCTGCCTCGCTAGGGATCTCATCTCTTTCATCCCCCTCATGAATAATAAAAGTGCCAAAGTTACCTGTTAAAACATAGGTTTCACATACATCAGATGGATTGTATCCTACCCAAAGAGCAAATAGATTGTCAAATAAAGGAGTTAACAATTAAGTGCCAGCAGAATCATTTCACTAGGATACATTCAACCAACAATCCCACAATTTCGAACATCAAGTGATGTCATGTCCCTCAGGGAGAGAGAGAGAGAGAGCACTAAATGATATCACTATCAGTAATAGCTACACCATTCTGCCCTTGAAAGTTTGATACTGCGACAACATAAGGTCAGGCCCACAGGTGAGTTTATCACCAGATTTCATACAATTGAAAAAGAAATAACAATAAACATGTAAAGGAAAAAAATCAATGGAATAACTAGTACATCCCTTCTCAGAATTCAATATCCAAGCATAAATTAGACCCTTCGAATTAAAGTTCCCAAAGATAAGTATCTATCATTTACGCACACCAAGAAGTCAATCACAAGCATACCTTCCCCGGTTATTCCCACATCACCAGATATGTGCTGCTTCCTCAATGTGCTACCTGAAGATACTTCATTTTCCCCTTGAAGTGGCCTTGAAGGGACAGTATCTCCATAATCCTCATTGACTTTGGGAGCTTCAATTGTCTGTTTCAAGTTATAAACAACATTTAAGATGAGAGTGATTTGACATGAGTTGCACAAGGAGAGACAAAATGAGAATTCGTACATTGTCCCGTTCAGGTGGAGCAATATTTTGTGCTTGCAAAGCCATTGAAGCTCTTGCTTGCCTTGCCTTTTCAATCTTTGCCAACATTGCAGAGGGACCACATTTGCATTTTTCAATGAACTTGTGCTGCATTTAAATAAAATATTAATAAAGATACAAAACATCCAAGATTATGAGCACTTGGCAAAGATGAAGATATGTTTATTTTCTTTCAATATTATAGGTATCCAAATCTGCTTCAAGGTAAATATAATTATTCCAACATCAAAGTTTCTGTATAAATTATTGCTTTAAGTGATTCTTTCACTAAAGAATTTGATTTTGAAGAAAAATAGTTTATCATGACATAAAAGATTTTAAACAGAGGTTCTTCTTCATAATCCCATTTTGTGAATATAACATATTGTCACTGACTAGCAGTACCTTCAGCATCTCAGATGCAGTAGGGCGTAAACGAGGTTCTTTAGTTAGGCACTTTGCCACAAAATCATGAAACACAAGAGACCTGCAAATGAAAGCAGTACTATTTGAGCACAATGCTGCACAATAAAAAGCAAAAAACAATGGAATTATACATAAGAAAAGGTTAGAACTATTGTGCACATAATAATTTGCACCGGTAAGAATTTATATCAGAACTCTTTTAAGGTTTGATGAGAGCTTCAATAGTTCTATTGCAACTCCTCTCAAAAGAAGAACAGACTAAACTCAAATCGGATAAGTCCCGGGCAAAAAATCACATTCAAAGCAGTGGTTATAGTAATAAAGAATTTTCAGTTGAGCGCAAATCCCATAACAATAAAATCATAAAACCTACACTGCTTTAAGATACAGCATAAAGTTATTTAAAATTGTCATACAGGCTACTGTCCTCAATAATGTTAGAGAAAGACCAGATATACAAAAGTATGAAAACGGACCATTTTTCTTTATCCTCAAGCATCGGGGCTGGCTCAAGGGATATCATGAATAAAACCTATAATAGACAATCAATAAGTTACTTATCCCCTCAACAAACAATAACTAGAAGGGAAAAAAAAGGAGGAATTTTTTTTAACAAATTAACATTCAACCACACAACCGTTGAGCCATGAACACACATCACATCACAGGATCCCTACTTATGCTTGGTTATAACAATTTTGCTACTTGTGTGTATCAGGGGCCATCTACAAGGCATAGTTCTCTTGAAACATCCAATTTTTTTTACAAGCAATAATAGGGAGGGGGGAATCAAGATCAGTAACTTAGGTGCAGGGGTGCATACTCTTAAGCAATTCAGCTACAAGCCCCTTGAGAAACATAAAATCTTTACTAATGCTATCTCTTAACCTATTGTCAACAAAAGCAATGAAGGAAAGATTATGCAACATAGAAAGTGACATCTGTGTTCCAATTGAACATGCAACCTTGGTAGAAACTGAGATGAAAAATATGTAATATAACTTTCGAGTTTCGAGTAATTAGAAAGTAAAAAGTTAAAGTACTAACCCTCATTGGATGCACCGAAGATCTTGGAGGGAGGCCCTGAAAATAATTACAAGGAGAATATGACAATGATCAATGATCATTACTATGAATTGCATGATCTCGTGAAGAAATATGAGTAATTAATTGATGCTAAGACAAACAACTATTTCATCATGGGAGCTAATAATACCAGTGTTCTCTACATAGGATACAATAGTCATAAGTCCCATTTCAGTTTTGAAAAGAACATGCTGAACATATATTACCTCTGCCATTTCAATTGCAGAAACACCAAGAGCCCATACATCCACCTGGAATTATACCAAGAAGTCAGTCTTGATAAGGGCAGCACACATAGAAGAAACAAGCAAGACAAAGGAAATAAAATTGTGTAGAGTAGAAATGAATCACATGATACCTTTCCATCATAACGACTTTCCTGAATAACTTCTGGAGCCATCCAATGTGGAGTGCCAATGAACTGAGAATAAAATAAATAAAACTTTCATGTATCAAGCACAAACAGAGTATCACCAAAAAAGCCAAGGTGTGTAACCGTCCATCCTATAAAGCCATGATATGTTAGTAATTGTCAAGTCCAGGGAATCGGATTCCCTTGATTATTACTTTTAAAAGTCCCAGAAAGATACCCGCTATTAAAAAAGGGAAAACAATAAGCATTTGGCCTTTACAGCAAACTAATATTACTTTTAAAAGTCCCGGAATGATACCCAGTATTTGAAGAAAAAAAAAAACAATAAGCATTTGGCCTTTAGAGCAAACTACTAGCAATTTCTGAACCCATAAGGGAAAATTTTGGGAAAACAAATTAAGTCAAATTAAACAGAATTATGCAGCAGCTATTACATACATCTTATCAAAACGATTAACATACCGTGTTGCGCTTTGACATGGTTCTTGTAAGTTGAGCTGCAACACCAAAATCACCTGCCAACATTGTCATACACCAAAGTTGAGTTAGAGTGTTGTTAAAAGTACAAGAAAAATTAAAACAGAACAGAATAGTACAGAACATACTCCATTTCCATTGTCAACTTGGAATGTTGAAAAATTAATTAAAGGGAAAAAGCCCCTTGGCACTTTTTTTATGATGCAATAATGCCACTAAGGTTTTGAAGGATTACAAAAGAGTATGAACATCATCAGCTGTGAAAGAACTGCTTAACTTGGATGTAAAGAACATCCAAAACTTTAATGAGATAGTACTGCATATAAATGAATGATAATTGCACTCACCCAACTTGACATCTCCTTGTTCAGTTAACAGAATATTACCACCCTTAATATCTCTGTGGACCTTGAAAATCGAGTGCAGATAAGCAAGGCCCTGTACAAAACAAATATTGTTCAAATACAGCAAACACTTCACACTGAAAAATATAAACTGAATAGAAAATGAATGTATGTAAAGCGGCATCATGACAAAATTTTTGAGATAGTTCACTTTACTTTCAGATATGGAATTGAGAGAACATATATGAAGCATTTTGTAGGCACTTCATGAAAAAATTTAGGCATAAAAAATCAGGGGAGAACCCCTTAATGAGATGCAATTGTTTGCTTTGAACTCGACTATCCAATCAAAATTGATCTTACCTTCAACGCCTCCCTACAAATGAAGGCTATTTGATACTCCTCCAGAGCATCCTCGGTAACATTCATCAAGTCGACAACACTGCCACCACCACAGTACTCCATCACAATCTAACAAGACACAACAACAGAGCAGTCTACGGTCTCAGAACTTGCACTAACCTACTTACAACCCAAAAAAACAAAAAAACAAAAAAAACAATAACAGCTTCGTCATTTAGCAATTTCACCAGTAATCAAAGCAAATGCCTTTCATTACCCAAAGATACTCTTCTCCTTGGTAGCTCCCCAGGTACCGAACAACATTCGGATGATTACATTGTTGCAGCATCTCAATTTCACCGCAAATTTCCTCATACCCCTCCTCCTAAAACCAATCAAAACAAAAATTCAAACTGAAATCAAGTACAAATCAAATGCACGAAAAACCGATAAGAAGATAACCAAAACATACCCCTTGAGACAATGAAATAACTTTGATGGCCACCAGCTCCGACGTCTTAATATCCCTAGCTTTATAAACCGCGCCATAAGACCCCTTCCCTGCCATTCAATTCAATCAGTTAAATTTCACAGAAAATTAAACAGAAGTCAATGCAGGAGCAGCTGAAATGCATAGAAGTTGAAAGCACAAGAAACCCACCAAGCTCATTGAGCAGGTCGTACTTCACAGTTGGGTCTTCTCTGGTAATGCTATCGGGTATTGAACTCGACGACATTTTAGTAGTTTGGCGATACTCTTCGCCCTGCGACGACCCACTGCCCCTCCTCTGCTTCCCAAAGCCTGACTCCGACGAGGCCTGCATGCTTGCCACTGCCCTACTCATCGTCGAACCAACGCCGCTGCTTGTCCTCCTCACCACGGTCCCGCTGACAGACTCTCTCTCACTCGACGGCCTCACCACAAAGGTCGAGAACCCATCGCCGTCTCCGCCATCGTCGAAAGACGCCCGCTTGAAGTCGCGCGACCTCCTCGTGGCCCGATTCCGATCGGGCTTGACGATCATTGTGCCAAAATCGCCGCCATTTTCGTCTTCCTCCTCGTCATCGAAGTAATCGATGGGGGCTCCGCCGCCGAAGTCCTTGGGGAGGCGTTTGAGGAGCGGAGGAAGAGAGGCGTCGTCGTCTTCGTCTTCGTCGGCATTACCCTTGTAGACCATTGTGGCGTAGAGGTCGGTTTCCGGGTCGGAGCTCTTGGGTTTGCTCCGACGATCGGATTCGGAGTTGGAGCCATCGTCGTCATGGATGACTACGGTTGAGTAATCGGGTTTGGGTGGAATTTTCCGGGTCCGGCGGGTGGTGGGGGTCGGATCCATTTCAGGATTGGGAGTGAGAGGGAGAGAGGGAGATAGAAGGAGAGAGTGTGTTGCTGGAGAACGCCATAGCTCGGAGTGGATGCAAACCAGTGGGAACCAGCTGTTGAGCACGATGACGTAGTTTTTGGGCTCTTGGGCTCATTAGTGTTTCCAATTTGGGCCCAAAGTAATTTGTTTTTAAACGAAATTAAATACCCATGTTTTTGTAACGGGGCTTGCTACCCATCCCCGTAGGCACCACACCAAGTTTATTTTATCACAAGTAGTACGGACAATGCTTTGTGTCACTTCATGTGTGCATTTCACTGTCCACTTAATCACATTTTTACTGTAAAAATTTTATAATCAGAACAATTTACTTTTTAATAGATATTAAAAAATTATTGCTACATAAATCAATTAGTAGAAAATTATTTAGTTTTTGGTTGTTGAAAGTTTAGGGAGAGGGTTCACTTAGTATTATAGTCTAGTGGTATTCTTTCTAATTTGTAAGTAAGGTTTTAGATGAGATTCTCGCAAAAGGCGAAGTTGAACCACATTATTATAGCAAGTATATTGTACGGTTTAGCCCATTTCCCTAATCCCTTAGTGTAGATAGTATCACTCGTTTGAAAAAAAAAAAATTGAGGGAGAGGGGAGTCTACCCCATCTTAGGACCAAGGAATATGACATATCACAAGCCTCTTTGAGGACTTACATGGAGGGTCTTAGCTCTTCTTTTGGTTTTTACAGATCGACAATAATGATTGCCGATAGTCGCTTAGTACTACAATCTAGTGGTATTCCTCTTTACTTGTAAATGAGAGATCTTCGGTTCGATTCTTATCAAATGCGAATTTGAACCACATTATTGATAGCCCATTGTGAGGCTAAACTCACCCCCTCCCCCTTAGTGTAGATAATATTATTTGTTAAAAAAAAAAGAATGATTGTCAATAACGAGACTCGAATAGATGTTATTGAGAATTATTGATTCATCAATATGAACCAAAGATGGTTAGTATTAGTAAGGGTAATTAATACTTTTTATTTGAATTTTTAGTTAGAATTATAAGAAGTTACTAAACGAACCATATACATATATATGAACCACTAACAATCTCTAGTTTTTACAAAGATGTCTTTAAATGATGAATGTTAAAACGTATTTTGACAATAAAACTGCATTAATTAGAATCGGGTTAGTAATATGTGTAACCTAATCAATGATATTATGATATCTTTATGATATTAAATAATTTCTCGTCACTACATGTGACGTGATGAGGAAATTTGAAAAGTTAAGAGTATGTTTGGTATCCTATCCAAAAACTTTGATTGTTCATAAAAATAATTTTCAAATAACATCATTTAAAAACAGTTGTCTTTTAAGTCTCAAATTTTCAAAAATTTGTTTGGTTAAGTTTTTAAAAATAATTTTTTTTAGTTTGAATTCAAACTTCCTTGAACAAAAATTGGAGGAGAGAAAGAATTGGAAAAGAGAAAAGAGAGGAAATAGTTGGTGAGGAGAGAGAAAGACATGGAGAGGACGAGGAGAATAGGTAGAGAGCAAAAAATTACGATGAGAAGGTGAGAAGTGAGAAGAAAGAGAGTGTGATGAGAGAGATACAAGGCAGAGGTTGAGGAGAGAGAGTAGACAAGGTGTGGGGAGAGAAGAAAGAGAGGGTTGGGAGAGAAAGGGTTAGGAAGGAGCAAAAGAACATGTTTTAGGAAAGAACAGGAAAACTCTAAAAACTCATATTTAGTGTTTTTAAGAAATAGCCTATGTTTTTAAGTTAACCTTTAATCCAATTTTAAAAAGAGTCATACCAAACAATAATTCAAAACTTAAAACTCAAAAAGTGTTTTTTAATTAAAAAAGTTGAACTGAAGTAAGATACCAAATAAACCCTAATGTTCCAGACTATCACTCAAATTTACCGCTCGAACAAGATTTTAGCATAGCATCGTCGCTAAAAGAGATTTCGAGAGGGCTCGAACTGGCTATATTTCTAAAAACATGAAAAGAAAGAAGAAAGTAGCTAGCTGTCCTCAATTTTAGACGCAAAAGATTATCATCGGAACAAGTATAGTACTGCATCTCCTTTACAAGATGAAAAGGAGTTGTGTCTATCTGTAGCCATGCTCCTCCCTCATATCAAGATATACATTCCTTCTCTATCTTCTAAAAAGGTAAAGGAATATGAATCTCACCCGATCCATACAACCAAACCAAAGCCATCGAATCAAACCCTTGCTTCTTTTTCTTCGATCTTCATGCATGCTGCTAGATTATGATTAATCACGTACACACCGACATAAACTTACTGCAACGAAGATGTCACCACACACATATGCCTAAAGTACGATAAGATGCAGAAACCATAAACCACTAGAACGCGAGAGGAACCTCATTCCTCTCAACGTCGTGGATCAGTCTTTGTTATGCAGGAATTGCCCCCCATACACCCTCTATCTCAAGTTAAGTTGGCACATCTGTTTTCGTATGGTCCTTCAACTATGTCAAAAATGTCTCTTTCTCGTCTTTCGTTCTTTTCATTTCCCGTCTCAAGTTACTTTCTATTAAGCTGGTTTAGAAAAGAATAATGCTACAACGACCAAAATTTTAAATCAAATAATGATACCAATAGATAATAAGTCTATTAATCATTATTTAAAGTAATAATTCAATTATCAACATTCATATTATTTGAGTTACAAAATTTGATTGGCTTTTTTTATTAGATCTCACAATATGTTGAATGCACTTCTCATTAAAATTTAATATTAAATGACTTACATACCTAATATGTAATGACAATTTTGACCTTATAAGGTTTTTAAAAAAATAAAAATCCAAATTACTTTTCACATGTTATCCCAAGTTTATTTTTCTTCTTCAACTCTCAAAACCACTCTCATCCTCCATTGTAGAATTAATGAAACTAGAAACATGTTAATTGAAAAAATTATTCTTGATGAATGAACCGTGAAATCAACGTTTCAGATACTTTACATGAAGTAAGACTTTGTATTTTCATTGTTTTAGTGATTTCAACGACATCGACATGCATATAACTGCGTTATGAATGATATCCATTAAAAACAAATATAATTGATGATGAGAATCACACACCTAATAAACCTTAGCCACATTAGATCACAAAGATCCCTTGATTTTAAAAGCAACGTAACAACCTAATCTCTTCTTCTAATTCAAGGATTCAATACCTAAATCTATTCCCATGATTCGATTAAAGGAAAAGAAGAGGAATCATCATCATCAGCCCTAATATTTATTTAATCCCCATTACCCAGTGCCACTGCTCCTACTCCATACAAAGCTCTACACTTCTATAGTTGCCATATTTTTTTTGGAATTTTATCTTTCTCATCTTCCTCATCCCCTGTTGCAAAAATCATCTCCCTCATCTACTGGTATTGAATACCCACAGCCTTCCACCTCTTTCCATGAAAGGATAGAGAAACATGAAGGGATAAACACATGCAAATAATCAAACAATTGTTGGCACCACTCCAATATAAAAATTAAAAAAATTTCGAAGTCACACCAGCTTCAACTTCAACTTCAACTTCACATCGAAGGTACTATTGAATGACCTTATGTACCGAAGGTACTATTGGATGACCTTATGTATTTGCACCTAAGATTTGAAGAGTGTGAAGGTACTATTGGATGACCTTATGTATTTGCACCTAAGATTTGAAGAGTGTGAAGGTACTATTGAATGACCTTATGTACCGAAGGTACTATTGGATGACCTTATGTATTTGCACCTAAGATTTGAAGAGTGTGGGGTGTACGTAGAAAATGTAAGGTATATGTTAAGAGGTGTGAGAGTATTATAGGAAAGTAAACAAGGTGTATTAAGATAAATTTTAATTAAAAAAGAAAATGTAGGATGTATTAAGTATGTAAGATATATTCATTAATACGTAGGATTTCAATATAATAAGTCAATTTGATTTAGAAATTTAATCTCCCAACCTTTAACCTTCAAAAAAAAAAAAAATTTAATTGGCTCGTGTGGGTCGAACTTTTCCTCATCGGCCAAGTTAACATTCTTCCTAATCAGCTTAGACAGTGAAGAACTTACAACTGAAAGCACAAGAAACAATATCAACTTTGCAAATTAGAATGAGCAGATATAAAATACAATAACTATATATAGAATCGGCAAAGTTGACATATTCCAAACAGTATTATACAGTCAGTCAGCTGCCCATGCATTACACAAACACGATTTAATTAACATAAACTACCAATACTTAACCAAAAGATAAACCCAAACTTGTTGTAGTTCATGAGCTTCCCCAACTGTGGCAGCTAACATATCCAAAACTTGCACCTAATCATGATTTACTCCTTTAATTAAACTGGAGTCTACCCTAACTTGCTAACCAAGCTAATTAAACCACGCAAGGGTTGGTTCAACAACTCAAAAAAGCTTCATCAAACAAACCTAGGAACCGCTCTGCAAACCAACGGGCTCTTCATCTCCATCGAAAGCTTCAAACATTCCGACAAGTCCACGTCACCATTCTCCGAACCAATCCAGTTGAAGTTCTGTAGCAGCTGAGCAAGCCAGAGCTGGACGGTGGCCAATCCCAACGCTTTCCCAGGACAAACCCTCCTTCCGGAACCGAAAGGCGCCAGCCTCAGATCAGTCCCCATGATGCTCACATCCTCCGCCATGAATCGCTCCGGATTAAACTTCTCCGGCTCAGTCCAGACCTTCGCGTCGTGTGTGATTGCCCACATGTTCACCATGGCCGAAGTTCCAGCCGGGACAAAGTTATCTCCCACGTAGACATCATGGATGGCAATGCGAGCCCAGGAGAGGAGAGGGCCCGGCGGGTGCACCCTCAGGCACTCCTTCACAATGGCTTGGAGGTAAGGCAGGTTGGCAATGTCGGAGCCCTGGACGGTTCTCGCGGAGCCCACCACGGCTTCGATTTCAGACTGAGCTTTGGACTGTATTTCTGGGTGCAACACCATTCTTGCAAGAATCCATTCAAGTAGTATGGCAACCGTGTCGGTTCCTCTGAAAATCATCTCCTGTAATTTAAATATTTTAGATTCTAATTTCCAAAAATAAAGTGAAACTTGTGCAGCATTTCAGAAAAACATAACTAGAAAATTTTCACTACCGGCAGATTAATTAAACAATTAGAAGGTTTTTAAGCCACTTAAGTGTTGTTTAATTGTGATTAATCTTGCAGTAAATCGCTATTTAATATGATTAAATAGGCAATGAAAAAGTCCTTTAAGCCACTTCAATTGTTGTTTAATTGTCATTAATCATGCAGTAAAACGATATTTAATATGATTTTGTTGTCTGTATATTGTCGTTTTAGTGCAAATGGGTATAATTTTTATTTAAAAACAATCTACTCGTGCATGATTCCTAAACAAAAAATAAATAGGGCAAGTAAAATAGTACTGAACTAACTAAAAATTAGAGTGATAAAAGTAAATAAAAATTAGTACCCAAAGCACAGAAATCATGTCAGAATCGCTGAGTTTGTCATCTTCCTCCAAATTAAGCAAAACATCAACAAAATCTCCAACCCTTTCCTTCTCAAAGCTGCCACCTTTCACTCTCTCAAGCCTATGTTCTTCGATGATTTTTCCAACAAAACCATTCACTTTCGAAACCACCTTTCTGCACCTCTTCCTTACGCCCTGCAAATCCAGCCAACTCAGAAACGGAAAATGGTTGCTCCAGTTGAACACCCCCAGCAGCTCATACCCTTCAGTCACCAGTTTCTCGAGCTCCAGCCCATCGCCACCTTTGTCGAACTCGTAGCACCGCCCAAAAACTGTCATCATAACGTTGTTCAGAGAACCGAAATGAAGCACCTTTTTCACCTGAACTTGGCCGTTCTTCAACATCAAACGCCTTAACTCCTCGACCATTTTCAGCCCCACTTCGCGTCGGAAAACCTCAGAGCCAGCGATTCTCTTTGGACTGAACAAATGGGTCGCTGCAATCCTCCTCAGATTCCTCCAGTACTCACCGTACGGCGCGAACCCCATCGCTCTGTTGAAGAGAAGCTCGTAGGCCGTCTCATTCACAGGACGGTTAGCGAAAGCTGTGCTGTTCAGCATCTCTTTCGCCGTTTCCGGTTGGCTGGCGATCACGAACCGGCTGAGACCGACAGAGAAAGACATCAAAGCCTCGGCCCTGAAGCTCCTGGCGAGCTTGGCCAGCACTCGGTGGCGAGCCGACCCAATGAAAACGGTGAGCGACCCAATGAGGGGGTAGCCAGGTGGACCCGGAATAGCCCGGAAAGCTCGATCCTTGCACAGCGCCCAGGCGAGGCCTCCGGGAGCGAAGCAGAAGGCGCAGACCACCGTGAGAAGCACAAAACAGGCAAATGTCTCGAAACCCAGATCGGAGGAGTGAAGAATCGACCTAGGTATGAATATGAGGTGATTTTCGACAGACATTTTGATTAGAGTCTAGGGAGAGAGCGGTTTTTTTCAGAGTGGGAAAGTGGAAGACGAAGCAAGCACTGAAGACGAAGAAGGTGAAATGGGGGCAATTTTATAGACAAAATTGGTGGGATGAGTTTAACCGTGGTAGAAAGATTACTGGACTGGGGTTAAAAGAGGACGGTCGGATCGACGAAGAATCAATTCCGATATCGTGGCTGTCTCCTGTCCATCCGATTGCGATTCGAGGAAATGGAGCCTGGGGAGGTCCCACGTCTTTGGAAACGCACTTTTGTTCTAGTTATAGTAACGAGAGGAGGAGGGGTAACGGTTGGGGACACGTGTAAATATTAGAAAGTGAATTAAGAACAGTATTTATGTTGTGAATTAAGGACATGTCTAATTTGATTAAGGTATACGCGCTTAGTAGAATAACTGGCAACGTGACATCATTTTATTAACTGGACAAATTGTCTTATTAAAGTTTTTATTTATCTCGAAGGGGCAAGGAGAGTGAGATTGTTATGAAGGGGAAGGGCTGGTTCTCGGCGAGGTTGATTCGAACCTTGACATTATGGATTGTAAACATGTGTAGAAATCTTTGAAGTTACATGTGCCATCTCGTATTCATTAGATATATTATTATCGAGAGTACAGTAAAAAAAACAGAACATTCCTATCACCAATTGTTTTCATTTAAGAAAATGTTAAACACCTATCTATACATACGTTTAAGAATATTGAGTTTTGAAGTTAGAAGTGGAAGAGCCACACCACCTATAAGCCAAAGGACACACACAAAGAGTAGACACCCCCCCCCCCCCCCCCCCCCTTCTCTCCCTCTTGCATTTTCATGGACTTAAAAACAATAAGTTTTCTTATGTGCATTTTGAGCAAACAGATAACGTGACATAATGCTTGTCCTCAAGGAGACCAGCCATGGTACATTTTTATTGCCAATTAACATCCTGCTCCACTTAGGTAATGTTATATATAAAGATAAATTTATATATTATATTATATTATTGAACTAAAATATCACGATAAAACTAAACATGTTTTATGCTATCGTTCTCGAGATGTGTTTAGGACCATGGACCAACTTGATATTTTGATGCATAAAAATGAGATCAAATGACCCTATAATCCATAGTTTTGATGGTGAGAGGACTGAGGAGGAACCAGTTGGATTTGTAAACCCTAATTACCCCAAAGGACAAAGGTCATGACTTTTTTTTTTTTTTTTTTTTTGGAAACAGAGCATGACTTTTAAATTTATACGACAAAACTAATGACTTTTGGTCCATCTAGTTTGTTAGTTTATAATATGGACCTCACTTGGGTACTAACAAGTCAGTACCCATTTTACACACCAATCTATATGGCCCGATAAAAATATAGGATAAGAATTGTCTGTCATTCCACTTCCGATGTTCTCTCGTGCTTTTTTATTTGTGTGAATACAGTTAAATCATATCAATATTTTATATTATTATTTATTTTTATCTTATTATCTCTATAAAAAAAATATAAAATATTAACGCGCTTTAACCGTGACTGCACATAACAGGAGGGTACGAAAGGACACCGAAGTGGAAGGACAGAGAATCCTTGTCCAAAAATATAACATATGTCATCTCCTTATTCTCTTCTATCTTTGCAACCAAACACAACCTCACCCTTAAAACCGTTACCAAACATAAATCTTCTTCGCCACTTCGTCTTCCTTCCGCTCGAACAAGTTGATGACGATACTCATAACCGGCCACCGCAGCCGGCGTCGAGTCCACGTTCACCACCAAGCGAGAAGCCCCAACTCGTCATCCTCACTGCCGCGGACGACGGTGGCATTCACTGCTGGGTGGAGTCGACGATTGGAGGAGTGTTTGTCAGTGGAGTCGATGGAGAAAGCTTAGTGCAACTAATAAACTCGTGTTTTTTTCTGTCTCGAACTCCCACTTCTTGGATTTTATCATTTTGGTTTACATCTGCCATGGGAAGAAAATTATTATTCTGGTTTAGGTGGTTTGTCATGGTAGATCGGCCATGGTAAGAAAGGAACAAGAAAAGATGAATGCTTGGTTATTTGAGGCTGTTTGGTTAGAATTTTTTTTGATTTTGGCCGGAATACGAAAGGTATGCTATGTCTTTTTATATAAGTGATAGAAAATTTTATTTTTCAAATTATTAACTTTTTAACACACATATCATATTATAACGTTTGTATAATAATACGTGATGTACCACTTTGTATACCAATCACACTTACAAATTTTTCGTTTGGTTACTAAGATTACAGGGGTGTGGCCCGCGTGGGAGAGAATTTCAAATGACAGATGTTGTATTCCTGTTGGACCACATAGCTTGGTGAGTAAAATGAGTACTACCCAGACTGTACCCAAGTAATATTTTTAGAATATTTCTTTCTCTTCTGGTCACAAACCAGAATGCAAAACGCTAGTTTGGTTTCAAGTGGTGACGTGTAAACGAAGGAGAGAGAGCTCCATGCAAATGTATAAATGTTTTCGATTTGGTTTGATTTTTGAAGTGTTGAACAAGCAAAAGGCAGCAGATATTGCAGTCTGCAGCAAATGGCAGTAAGGCAGTTGCGCATGCTGTCTACCTCCAGCGCCAACACTAGTCTGTCCACAGTTTACTATATCGTGTTCGTAACTTACATAAAACGAGTTGATTATTACGGAGTATTTAAATTTAATAATGTATATTTTCTTTTAAATATTTTAGTTTATATTGAGAAAATGCAATGAATTTGAACTCGAGAAGCCTATTTACCTGAATAATATGCATTGCTAATAATGTGCGATGAAATTTACATAATAATACATTATTAGAAAGGTTTTAAAAAAACGTTAGGCGTTAGTTGGACGATGAGCTGGAACCTAGTGCCTAGGCGGTTAGGCAGGACTTAGGTGGACGTGTAGGCGGACTAGGCGAATTTGAGTAAATCTATTATATTTCGTTTAAAAAATGTATACTTATACTTAAAATATATATACTTTCATCATAAACTACAAAATAGAACGACATACATATTATGAAGTATTAGAACATAATGAAAATATAGGGAACAAGAATATAATGGGTGTTCATTTAAGTATGCAACAAGTCTCTTACAATTTATTGAAAAAAAATAAAATGTAAAATAAAAGTTATTTATTTTCTGTTTAAGTAAGTTTTAACCTAGGCGGGTGCCTAAGTGGGTCTTGATGGGATAGACGGGTGCCTATGAGGTCTAAACGGGCACCTCAGCAAGTCTAGGCACTCTTTCTTAATTTTTAAACATCTAGACATTAATCGGAACGGTGACTAGCCTCCTAACATTTAGACGAAACGTAGACGGTGCTAGACGGGGATTTTTAAAACAGTGATTATTAGTCTACACTTTGTCACGTGACGGTAAATCCGTCTATTTTCAACCGAGGAGGTGAGAAAGTAAATGAGTCATTGGAGTGATCAGTCAGTAAAACGATTTTCTGTGATTTTTCTGTCCCTCCTTTCTCTTTGAGTAGGGGGGAGTATGTACAACAGTTTTTCTGGTACCGTCCTGCTTTGTCAGGTCCCAGTAAACCAACGGCCTTCTCTTCTTCTCCAGCTGTCTCTCTCTCCCTCTCTCTCTCCCTTTCTCCCTCTCCATGCCTAATGTATTATTACTATTCCCTCAACAACCTTGGCATTTTTGGTCCGTTTGGGAATTTGGGGACTGTTAATTTCCTTAATTCCAATAAAATAAAAATAAATAGCTACCAAGTGCAGGTGCCTCTATTTTTTTTTTTGGGTCGAGACTTGCTCTTGTCTTACGTCGATTAGATCAATTCCAACTCTTGAAATAAGTTTTAAATTTTTCCTTCTATTCTCTCATCATTTCTCTCTAATCCTTGTTCTAAAATTAGGTTAATTGTTAAAACCCAAACAAAACTCAAATTCCCTCCAAAATTTAGCCCAAAATTAGTGGTAGAGCCCACATATGAGAGTGGAAAACCTGATGCGAAGCCCAAACGCCCAAAAACCACTATCGGAAGCACCAAACGCGCCAACTGAACCCCACCCACGTGGGCATGTCCCCTTTTTGTCGGCCACAACAATGAGCTCAACGACTCTTTTTTCTGAACGGCCCAGATTTATATTTGTTTTATATTTAGAAATTTCATTGAATCTAATATGATCAAATTTAAATCTATAATTAAAAAAAATTATTTAACTCAAAATTCACCCAAATTTAGTGATTTTTCAATATTTATCTGAATCTAAACATTTTAAAGTTAAAATGTTCATAAAATTAAATTAGGATAGAGTACATAATTTATTTTTTTTTTAAATTACTTAAAAAAAATTAGGCTAAGTTTATTCTTTAATAATTTCGGGCTAAAAAAAAAGTTGGAGCAGAAAAGCTGTTTCTGAGTTAAAACTTAAATTTTTTTTTTAGACTCAAAATTTTAAGTTTTACTCCAAAATTGAAGATGATCTTATAATGTAACGCCAATTTCAATTTACCTCATGAAAAAGAATTGAACCGTTTTAATTTAGGGTTTTGAAGGAATAAAAAACAATTACTTATAGGTCGAGATAATTTGTTGTGCCCTTTATCATGTTGTTTATCTCTTGATTGGCCACGTGGTCAGAAACTTGTATGCATAATTTTATAAAATTGTCGAATCTAAAAAATCTTTCTCATTATTCGCGTCATGGTTCATGCCTATGTTGGTGTTCGCGGTCACTTTTAAACAAGTTATTTCAAAACATATCAAATTGTGATTTATGAAAGACTGATTCGATGAAAGAAGACATAGTGCCATGCTAAGGTTAAGAAATTCAACTCCTAGAGGTTGAGTTGAGACATAAGGAGTCATTTTTCAGTGTTTCGCGGTCAAGTACATCAAGTGTAATGCTACAATTGGTTAGAAAATTGAAAATAAAAATTTCAGTCAAACAAGCACGTTAATCGATACTTAATTAATAATTCAATTATCTACAACCACATCATTCAGTTTGTAAATTTGGTTTATAGAATTTAGTTTACCTAGTATTACCTATTATAATATTACACTTAGAGCATATCCAACGGAAATGTCAAAAAATCCATATCAGCAATAACAGTAATAAAAGACATCATTAGTGCTTTTCAACCGAAATGTCAATTCCTATGTGGCATGACATGAAAAGGCAGCAGAGAAAGTTATTGTCAAATTTGACAACAGCTTCAAATCTATTTTTAGTAATTAATAAATACTTTTTATAATTTTAATAGTTATCTTTTGTTTTAAAATACTAATCACAACTATAAAAAGTAAACAATGTAATAAATAATAGTTTAAATTTGACATATCGGTTAGAGAATAAAATTTATAAAAATATCAATATGCCACGTAAGCATTTAAATTTAAATTTTATGTTAAAATTTTGACATCTCTTTTGGATATAATCTTAACCTTTAGTTCAGCATTTAATATACTTGACCGTGTTCTCGATAGACATTGCCGCCAGGCAATAAAACCACCTTCTTTATGGCAAAGATGTATTTCATTGAACTGGTGCATATAAATGGCGTTGGCACATAGTTTTACATCCCCCCACCATATCTCATAAATACCGCATTAATTTCTACTTGCATTACAAAACAAGCCACTTAATTACACTTCAAACCCTACCCGACTTCCCCCTCCTCTTCATTCTTCCACTATCAAAAACCAAAATTTGAATAAATTAACTCAACTTGCATATGAGTTACAGACTTTTTTTATTTTTTTATTTTTATATATTAGCTACCAACCATTGATGGATGGGAACCCTACTGACCCAGGGGCTTAGGAGCGTACTTTGTGTGATTTCACCCAAGGTGAACAGACCAGGACCACCGTAACCTCACCTGGTTAGGCTTCATGTAGGCAACCAATCATTTTAATGCTTTGCTAAGTTACAAGCCTACGCAACTACGTTCGGCATATGAGTTACAGGACAATGTTCGCACCTTTTGTGTTCTGACTTTTTAGATGACAAGTTTGATATTAAATTATTGTTGACTCGTTACCTGAATTAATTGAAACCTTCGTTGATTAAGATATAGCGTGCCCATCCTCACAATTCGAGTTTGAATTTCCCATTGTATCCGGAAGACCGGATCATGTGGTTGTCAAGCACTAGGTACAAAAACAATCCACCCAACTTCACCCGCTGTATTTTGACCTCATCACCCGAGGCTAGAAAGCAGATGGTGATTTACCGCAGTGGCACAAAGTAATAATGTCTATCCACTCTGGTGCATGTTCGATTTCTATGGATTGCTCTAACATTTAACAATTTAACCTAATAACTCTATCGTTTGTTTGAAAAAAAAAAAAAAAAAAAACGAAAGAAGAGGCCCATTGGTCAGAGTGGAAAAAGAAAAGCAGGCCCATGTTTATCTGGCCCAACCCTTATCTCTTGCTCGTTGCTACCAAAACCAACGGCCACTCACAGAGACAACGGCCTTATTCCGCACCAGCAACAAAGATTGAAAGCGCCGATCTTCCAGTGCCAAACTCAGGGAGTCAGGTAAACAAAAATTTCTTCAAATTTTGTTTGGTTTACGAGAAAATTTTAATGTTTTCCCCTTTAACTCTAAATACCCAATTTTTTGAGGTAAAAAAGGAAGAAAATTTTCTAGTAATCGTCGGGGATCTTGCCCAATAGCAATCGTCAGGGACCTGTTAGATAAGCTTTTCTTAATTTCCTAATCTTAATGTTATTAAAACTTTCGATGATTCATAAATTGGGTGCTTCAGTTCTTTGTTTGATGATTATAAAGTTTATAGTTAATTACGCATCATTGGATGCAATAATCAGTAATTTGCCCAGAAACTATTTGTGAAAATGCTTAAAAGGCAGTGCTTGTATTTTTTTATATTTTATTTTATTGTGTAAAGGTTAAATTGTTGCGGAAATTTGCATGTAATGATTAGGATTGCAAGAAAACGGGTGAGTTACCATGTTAGGAAGTGCCCGTGTTCGGCTGAACCGGTGGCAGCAGGCGGCTGTGGCGGTCGGTTCGGCTGTGGGCGCATTGCTGGACCCAAGAAGAGCTGATCTCATAGCAGCTCTTGGAGAGACAACTGGGAAACCTGCATTTGAAAGAGTTCTTGAAAGAATGACGAGGAGCCCTGAAGGCAGGGTACGCCTCTTCTGTCCTCACCCTTCTTGTTTAGTGATTTACAATTCTTAATCAAATAACATGTTATGCGTGTAAGTAGTTGTTCACCAGAAAAACTTTCTCGTAATTATGCACGGTGTTTCTGCTTAGCTATCTGCGTTGTGTTTTGTTAATGAAGGTGTTGGGAGTTTCGGGTTATTTGAGTCCATAGGATGTTCTTTGAAAGTCTGCTTGAGGGAAGTCATATGAACTGAACATTTTTTCACTTATCAGCGGCAAGGGAATCGTGAAAATTGCAACCTGGGTTATATCCATTCTGGTCAATTGAAGTCATATATCAGTCTTCCGTGTAAAACTGGCAAAATATTGTTCTTATTGTTGCCGAGTATTGAGTGCTCCTGCTCTTAGTTTAGATAGGTGATAGCTAATGCAAACTGAAGTCATATGTTCTTCTTCCACTACAGTAATTAAATGGTGTTCTTTGTAGTGTTACTTATAATGTGCTTCTAATTGAACTTATTCTTCTCATGTAAACCGTTTTGCGTTGTTTTTCCCACCCATATAACGAACTAAGAATGGCCGTGGCTCGAGATATCTAAATTTTATGGAATCAGTACTTGAAAGCCATTTGGTTGCTGGTATGCAATGAAATCCTATTTTGTCAACGGTTTTGCTTTGTTATTCTAAGACCAATGCATTTCTTTCTTTACCAGGCCATACTGTTGGAGAAACCCCGTGTAATATCTGTAAACGTGGGTCATGCATGGGATCTACCAGCAAACACATTTGGTGCTGCCTATGCGAAGTTCATGGGATCTAGGAACTTCTCCCCAGATGATCGACCACCAGTGCGGTTCATGGAGACAGATGAGCTTGCATATGTGGCCATGAGGGCTCGCGAGGTGCACGACTTCTGGCACACCCTTTTTGGCCTTCCAACGAACTTGATGGGGGAGTCGGCCCTCAAGGTAATAGAGTTTGAGCAAATGTACCTCCCCATGTGCCTGATGTCCGTCATAGGGGGCTCAGCGAGATTCAACGAGAAGCAAAGGAAATTGTTCTTTCAACACTACTTCCCTTGGGCCATCCAAGCTGGAATGCAGTGCACAGATCTCATGTGCGTGTATTACGAGCGGCACTTTCACGAGGATTTGGAGGACGTTCGGAGAAAGTGGGGTATAATTCCTGCCCCTGCTCCTCCTAAACAAGCCTGATCATCAGCAGCTTCAGCTTGTTTGGCGGAGAAACTGTAAATTTCTCGAGCACAATGTACCCATTAACTTGTGCTTTCCTTGTCAACCCAAATAAGTTATTGTTTGAACACATTAATAGTTACAGGTCGATTTCAATTTACCTTCACAAATTGAATCTTCGTGTGCACAATATGTTAAGGACTCCGTTTTCCTCTTAATTTAAGCATTCTTTTCAGAAAATTGCAACCGAGAAGCGTAAATGCAAACTCCGTAGGCGTGACCCCGGCCATCCCCGGCCAGGCACGGCGTTTCCAATCATAATCCAACTTAGAAGACAACAGGAATGACCATGTAAAGATGGAGAAGAGAAAATAATCACCGAGAAAATAATGAGAAACACGAAATATGCACTAGGAAATGTTTGGTTTGTCCATGAAAACGAAATCTGTATCAGATGGTTTATCCATCTACAATAGATCATTCTTGACAGAATGATCCCAACAACCACAAGACCTATATTACATCACAGAATCCATAGAGACTTCCATTGTTTATATAACGGATGAAGGCATTGCCTCGTCCAGAATAGAGGTTTCACAAAACTCAACGATACGAAAGGCATGTCTGTCTCAGTTACCACCCGGTCCACCAAAGAGGTAACCCAGCGAAGATCCACCGCCTGGGGCAGCATGGACCTTGGTCGAGGGTCGATCCTGCGCGCAGGGAGAATCAATATGAACATCAAAATAACACAAATTGTGCATAACATAGAACGAAAACACTATACCAAACAATGAAGAAGGATAAGCCAAATTCCAGCAGGCTATATAAATTGTTTCAGTGAACAAATTATAAACACCAAGATATTTGGATAATAATTAAAAAGACAATGAAATATTGGAAGATTCATTGGGGTGTAACCATGTAATTAAACTAGGTTTTTGTCTAAACCCCAACAATGAGGAGAATCATACCGTTATGAAGTTTCCGGTGTTCTGGCCATCTGCACGCATGTAGTTGTTTGTAGAGGTGCTATGGATACCAGCAGGAATCGCCTTGGTGATATCAACTGGTTCAGGAGCAGGAGCAGGAGCAACAGGCTTGGAAGCAGGCTCATCTGGAACTGGCGCAGCTTGAGCATTGTTGGCAGCTGGTTTTGGAGCCTCTCCACTCCCAAAAAGATAGTTCAAAGAACTTTGTCCCCCACCGCTGCTAACTCCACGACCCATGTTCTGCAACTTCTTCACAGATAACCCTACACCCGTACATTACAAACAGATGCTTAGAGTGGAATTCCGGAATAAAGAACAAAATTGCAAGAAACTATACCGATGACTCCTAATTGACGCCTCAAACAGTAAAGGATATACCTACAGGAACAATTATCACAATAACTTTGTCACTACTTGCCTCAGTGTCACGAAATACTTTGAAATCAAAACACCCTAACATGATCTAAACCATTGATCCATTTTATAAATCGAACCATTCACAAGAAACCCAAACGAGAAGGAAAAAACAAAAATCTTAGAGTCTGCACCATGAACTTCAAGGTTGGGTTCTGCCTTCGTCACAAAAAAGGCTCAGCTTTTCGATGTTTATCTGATAGACCACACTAATTCAATTTCTCCTTATTTTCTAATGATTTCTTCACAATTTCTAAAACCCAATTGATCCGTTCAGCCAAATTACACAAACAGAAGTTCAATTTAGCAAAATGCAGGCTCACCCGAAGAAACATTTTCGGTTTAAAAAATCGAAAACAGACAGATCCACGATCAACAGTTCATCCTAGAAATCTCAAAAACCAAAAGCAAAAGAAACGTCTCAGTCTAGCACTACCACAAATCAAAACATACATATATAGATCTACCAAATGAAATGCACCCCAAAATTCTAATGATTCCATCAAATAATTTCACCTAAAAACCCACCGATTAAATATCAAAATTATCCACTAGGAAAAGCATCAAATCAAGCACAGTAAAATTGGGTTCTAAAAAAGCGAGAAATTGAAAGCGAAATGCAGCGATTGAATCATGGAAGTCAAAATCCGAGAAGGGAGGCAGAGATCTAGGGTTAGAGAGAGGGGCGCGTAGGGTACCTGGTTGTTGGGATCAGATCTGGGAGGGAGAGCTGTGGAAGCAGAGAGTGTTGAGCTACTCGAGACACAGAAAAACTATACGCCACTTCAAGGCGTTATATAAACATATCAGTGCAGATACGCTGTCACTGTTTTCCAATTTTTATTTTATTATTTTTGGAATTATCCAGATTTTCTTTATTAAATATTTCAATTTTCACAAATTTAAACCCTACCCCAGAAAAATAAATAGGGTCAATATTTGGTGGAAATTTGCAATATTAATCTTACTGAAATTGAATCGAGCATCTTGGTTCTCTAATTCTTTACTTTTTCAGACCTCTTATTTTCTTTTTTGAAACAAATGCTACATGATGCGAAAAATGATAATTAAATAATGAGATTTACTGTTAGACGAAAATTTAAATATGAATCGTTGATCATATATTTAAATGAAAATCTATTTTTTACCGCTTTGGTTGATTGTGACACAGAACTCTAGGTCATCTCCAACCGAAGGAGGGCCAAAGGGCTCTCTTTAGCCCTATAGTCTTGCAATAAATTATATTTTAAGAAATAGTGCTAAGTCATATTTTATACCATCTCCAACTGAGGGGGCCAAAGAACTATAGGCCAAACATAGCCATTTGACAAAAAATCATCTCCAACTAAGAGGGCCCAAGGGCCATTGGCCAAACATAATTTATTATTTTAATATGGTTAATTAAATTAAACTACCATATTAAAATAAGGTTTTCGAACATATTTTGAGTGCTACTTATCGCAAAATGAATAAGCCTCTGGATTTCTTATCTTTATATAATCTCAATAATTTTTTGGATAGAATTTCGAATGACACGCGTTGCTAATGTGAGTAACTCTCCATATTTCTTATCTTTATGTAATCTCAGTAATTTTTCGGATAGGATTTCGAGTGACACATGTCTCTAAAATAAGTAACTCTCCAGATTTCTTATCTTTATGTAATCTTAATAACTTTTTGGATATGATTTCAAGTGCCACATGTCGAGATGTAATTGGTTGTGCAAATTTTAGATATGATTCTTATCTACGTGACACTTCTTATTTTCAACCTTCAATGTTGTAGGAATGGTGTAGGTATTTATAGGAAAAAAAAATTAAAATTTTTTTAATTCATAAAAAAAAAAATCAAATTCCAACGATAACCTGACGGCAGCATGACGTTAGCTAGCCCTTGCTAACTGGCGTCATGCTGACGTTAGATAGCTGTTGGCATTCAAATGGGCTGAGCTGGAGGGCTGGCAAAATGTCAAGCTTGACATTCTAGAGCTGGAAAGTTGGCAAAATGTCAAGCTTGACATTCTGGCTGGAAATGGCCAGCTCGTTGGCCTGATTTGGTGGTTTAGGCCCAGTGGGGCCCACAAGCTCTTTGACCTAGTCTTCGGTTGGAGACGATTTTCGTGTCATTCAGAACTATTTTTAACCCTATGACCATTTGGTCGGATCGGTTGGAAATGGCCTAATAAGAGATATTTCTACTGTCAAGGATTTTTGCCTTTTATTTAATTTTTTATTTCTCTTAATTGCTTTTTTATCTAATATGGAAAAACTTATACATATTTCGTTTGCATTTTTTATTAGTTTAATATATAGCCAGTAATTATGGACAAAACGTTATGCCAGTTTTTTTTTTTTTTTTTTTTTGGGAAAAAAACGTTATGCCAGTTTGGCATCTGATGTAACCTACTAACCTCCTTGCTTTGTACTTTCCGGTTTGTTCGCCATGCAGCAAAGAGATTTTTTAATGTGTTTCGAACAAGTTCGGTACATTAATCAATTGTATTATGACACTTGATGTATTAAGTTGTATTCTCGGCACATTGAAAAATTTATCTGTGCATCAAGTGTAAAACCATAATTACCAAATTACCATTCAAGTGGTAAAGTATAAAAAATACACATGATGCTCCCTTGCCATTTTTCATATATCATATATTTTCGATGTTACGAATATTTTCTCACGGATGACAGTTAGTTGAATAAATTAAACAAAGTTTTATTTTTTATACATTCCCTTCCACTGTGTGTACTGAAGCCTATGTGATTTGGCAGATCAGCTCATGCCTACACTGGAGGAAGTTGTGATATCTCTACTAATATCCTATGCAAAGCCTGTGGCCTTGAGAAAAAGGGTGCATGATCGGAGCCCTTAAGCCGGAAAACCTGTTCCGGTGGGTTGGATTCGGTCATGGCTTCTTGTAATGGAACGGTTATGGCATGATCTTCTTGAGTCACTACGAAAAACCGCCTGACAGCGCCGTAGTTCTCGTCGGAAAGAGAAAGCTTCTCTGTTACTGGTGCAAAGGGGATTGGCCTCATTGAGACTGATGCCAGTGCAACATCCTGGTTTGGATTAAGGAGGACGAAAATTAGCTTCGATATCAAACGGAAAAAACTAATTGATTAGCGCTTGAGCTCTGTTGTAGTTTATACAACGTACCTTTGCAGGACTTTGATTGAACAATAAGTCTTCGGACAGTTTTTTGTCAAGAGTAATAGCACTAGGAGGCTGATCCTTCCCATTGGCATACAAGAATCTCTGAGCCTGTCGCATGAGATCGTTCGATCCAGTCTGCGTTAAGATTAACAGGATTAATTAGTTTGGTTTATGAAGATTAACAAAAAATTATCTGTAGAAATATGATATTAATTATGTTATTATTGTGTGGATTGGAGGGCAAACCTGTTGAGCAAAGAGATTAAGAGTGGTCTGCCCACTGGTTAACATTGCTGCACAAATGAATATGGCTTTTGCAATTTTAGATGGAAACAACTCCATTGCATATGAGATACATGTGCCACCAAAATCATGTCCAACCAAAATCACCTGCATTTTAGAGGAAGGAAAATAAATTATTAATGTACACAAAGCGTCCGACTACAATACAAACACAAACTGAATATGAACACCTAAAATACAATAATTATGGAATGCAAATTGAGTGGTGCACACCACTTCAACCGTCCCCTACATTTGATTAGTCGACATGACCATCAAATGTGTTATGTACTTGTGTTCGTACTTAATACGTGTTTGTGCCCTAAACCCGAGAGAGAGAGAGAGAGAGAGAGAGAGAGAGAGAGAGAGAGAGGGAGGGAGGGGAGCAAACCTTCTTCCCAACCCCAAGATTCTCAAGGATGTCAGTGAGTGGCTTGACGTATTGTGCAAGACTCGTAATGTTGTTTGTATCAAATGAGTGAACTCCAGAACCGGTCAGGTCAACTGCATCAACTTTGAACCCACTTTCTTCCAAAAGTGTCATGGTTTTGTACCAGCACCAAGCACCAAAGCCACCTCCATGAACTAGGATAAAATGATTGGTTTCCAGTTCATCAGTCTTCACGTCCTACAAACACAAAAATTGACTATATATACACTTTTGAAAATTGTTGAAGCAGAAAAGGACTGATTAACAAGCCAAATTAACTAGTCCATCACACTAAAATCATCATGTACTAGGCCAAATATAAGTTTTTTCGCTTTCATTTGATCATATTAGAAATATTGCTCGAATAAAAAAGAACTTATTTTCGGTCATTATTGACAATTATCTTCATTATATTTTAAACACTGACTAACCCTGACCTATCTCAAATCTTCGACGCAAAGCTTTGAATTAATCAAACCTATATGTTTATGAGCTGAAATATTCGCCTTCCTTCAAAATCTTGATGCAGCCGGCCAAAAATGAAAAATCATTCCATAGAATAGAAGGTGATGTAATGTCCTTTAATTGTAGTTGACCAATAATAAAATATGTTTTCAATTTTTCGCTCATGTGAAAAGGCAATAAAGGGGCTAACCGTTGTCTCTCGAGATTATCAGCTCGTTTGAAAGTGTTTTGGATGAAAATGTTTATGGAATCAATTTTTAATAAAAACGCAATTGAATTCTAGAAAATAAAAAACATTTTCTTGAAACACTTTCAGTCATTTTAAAAGCGCTTCCAAACTTTCTTGAAACACTTTCAGTCATTTTAAAAGCGCTTCCAAACGAACACTTTGTCTTTTCGATCTTTAAAAAATTAAATTAAGGGTTATTGTTTTGTACGGCACACCAACACCAAACGCGGTAGTACACAACCGAACACAATGTTTGACTTTTGTTTGCAAAATCCATTCGGCCTATTCATGCCGAACTTAAACGAACAAATCGTCCGTTTTCAACCGGAAAAAGTGATTAATATTGGGCAGTTTTTTACCGAACAAAAATGAGAACGTTTGGATTACTATAAACAGAGATTAAAAACAAAAGATTAACATGTCAAACCTGCTTATCAACAAGCTCAAGAGGCTGAAATCCGAGAGTATCCGACCGCAAACGCTGCCTAGAGCTCGAGCTCTTCGCGAACCCCTGATTCTTAGGAGCCGGTGAGGGATACACAACGGAAGTGGACCGGTTAAACAGTTGCGAAGAACCGCCGTTCTTCTGGACGTTCTGGAACAGCAGAACAGCCTCCCTAGCTTGTTGCTGAAGCAACAAGTCATCAGCATCGGAAAGCCGCTCTTTCTTCTTGGTCGAACCGTTTACCGATCTTCTAGTACTACCAGCGGAAGCCAAGGACGGCGAAGAGTACGTTGGCCGCTTCGAGGGGTTTCGGATCAAGTTTCTGGGCTTGTGCGCCGGCGAGAAGCATGCCATTGAGTTCCCCATTGGTGCAGCAGTCTTCAGATGTGAGAGAGACTTGAAAAGTTGTTGTGTGATTTATGTGCGTTGTTGACGATGTAGCAGGAGAATGTAAAGAGGGGAACACAAAGTTTGACCGAATTGTAAAGTATTAAAATACTAATCTGAGAGGTGTGACAAAATATTTGCATTATTTGAAGGTTCATGGAAGGGGAAAGGGATCCTCTTCGGATCCACTTACATCCTAACCGTTCATCGTATATCGTGTGATCAATTTTCAAATACTATTTGTGTTTAATTTTAAATAAAAAAAGGTTAGTTGATTTCTGACCGCACGATGAAAAATGAATGACTAAGATATGAGAATCCCTAAAATCCTCAGATAGGATCCAAATCCCATGGAAGGTAATTAATATATTTTGAATTTTTAAACAAAGAGGACATTCTTCTGGCAATTTATGTCCTTTCTCTATTTTCATATGTTTTTAGTTGTTTTCACACAAGCTTACGATGGAAAATGAGAAAAATTAAGGAAAATATCTGTGGTACTACTGAAGGGAAGACTAAACTTGTATCTGGAAAGAGAAATTTGAGTATTCCTCTAACAATTTTGGTTCAATTTGAGCTTTGCAACTTATGCGCGCATTGATTCCTAATTTTTTACGTCGTAGAGTGTAGAGCAATAGTCATTTTCGGCAAATTTGTTAACACTTCTATCCCTTATTTTTCCTTGAAACCTTGTATTTCAAATGAGAGTTTTAACAGAAATATTCAAAATGATCGTTGCTCCACATTGTGACTTGTTCAGAACTAATACTCACAGATTTTTCAAAAATGTGAATTTTACCACATATTTGTACTATCATTCGTACTATCTCTCTAATAGAGATGGAATCCACATATGTTGGTGAACTCTTCCTGTTTTAAAAAGATTGTATAAATAATAATACAAGTATATGATAAGTATAACATTACTCTATATTTTTAGATCAAATTAAGCTAAAATTCGAGATCAGCGCCCTGATTTAAAAAAAAAAAAAAAAAAAAAAACTAAAGAATTTAAGTATTCATTTTTCCAAGCCACTTATTTTGACCAAATGTGTCTGTTAGATTAGGAGGGAATGCATTAATATTTGCTCTGTCTTTCTCAGATTTACCAGAAATCGTGGCATCATAACTGAATTGGATGAGTTGAACGATGACTTTTTAATTTTCTTTTGACTTTATATGCTTAGCTTACGAAATTTCTCTGAATTAAACTACTGTAACATACTGGGAGATTGACTCCGGTACGACTGTAGGGGCCGGCCACATTGCCCTAGCTGACCGGCCTAACTCCGTTTGCAAGTCAAACTTTCACATTGGATACTCAAAAGTTAAAACTAAAGTAATGCGATTGACACGTTGTTGAGAGCATGAATGTCACATCGAAAAAATTCTCGAAATCATTGACCTCTTGTTGCATTGTAACTGCAACACAAGATAGTAAAGGGGATCCGACACGGATTTAGTTCAGCTTTAGATGGTTAGCATCGACAGCATGTTCTCCGAACGCTACGACAGCAATTCTCGTCATTTTCGCAATTGTGAAGCCGTTGCAGGGGGCTGCTTGGCTGGACAGGATTAAGCTCTTCATGAAGGCTCTAGTTCATAAGTAGGCCGGTCAGCATCTGACGTCCAAGCCACCGATTCTGCAATCGCTCCTTACTCTGTTGCACGTCAGGATCAGGCATGAAGAAAAGCGAATGGCGATAGAGCCTTCGAACAAATCATCTGAGATTCCGAGCCATGCCTCCATGTAATATGGTACTAAGTAAGAACTTCATAAAAACAAAGAAAAAATTCGCTGCAGATTGTGCAGCCAACAATGGGATCTCCGAATAATCCAATAAGCATACCTCTTCGCGCTACATTCAGTTCTGCATGGCATAGAATTGAGGAGCAAGCTCAGTTAGCCACAAAAAGTCGATTCTAGTTGTGTTGCGGATGAATTTTCTACTAGTTTCGACCAGTTCGTTGTAAACTAGGCACTCTGGTCTATTCCTTATTACGGAAGATGGGTGGATAGAAACCACCTCACCTAAAGCCCTGTCATTTGATTAATTAACTGTGAGAGGTCGTACATCAATCCAAGAGAGAATTAAAAATACACGTAGAAGGGTACAAGCTTTGGAGCGTAAAAGAAACCAGCCAAAAGAATTTCAAAACATGTCAAGGTAAGTTCAAGACCTGTACGTTCCATCAGGCTGCATTGAGGAAGAAAGAAGTGGCAAGACATCTGCAAAACTGAAGCACATCATCCCCACAAGAGGTGATACGAAGACCCATTTGTTCAACATGTCCTTGAATTTGTCTGCAAACAAACATCTATTAAATTTAGCGAAGCTAATTACTTCAATCTACACCATAATGGACACACTGAACTTCCAAAACAGGGGCACAAAATCCAGTCTGATTGTGTGAGACCAGCAGAAACGTGTCTATAACTTAAGAAGGAAGAGAAATAACCGACCTGTGAATGTCACGAGCATTTGTCAAGGAGTGACTATGAATGAAATTATCCTTGCACCATTTCCAGAAAGCTTTTTCACGCTTCTCTTTACTAAGACCTGCTCTCTTGTCCAAGAACTCATTGGATGCTCGATATACATTAACCAAAGTGAGGTGGTCTCCCTCTGGACTTGCAAAGGATTTCTGTGCAGTTCTCACCTGACAACAGGAAGAAATGTATAGCAAGTTAGAGTAGTACTGTAAAAGACAACAGTTCACCGTATTGTGAGATCATGAAAGAGAAGTATAACTACATTATATAATCTATGAGAAATTAACGGGAGACAAATAGGTAATGCTTCATACACAAACACCTCTTCTATTTTGTCACGGGGATTAAAAAATATTGATTCCACAGAGAGCACTGCAACACTTATCAACATCTCTTCCAGGCAATTGAATTCACTTGCTACAATTAGAGCCCTTGAATAAACAGGGTCTAAGGGAAGGCGAGCCATTTGGATTCCAACTGGATTTGACAATTTGCAGTCATCTGTCAAAGCACCCAGTACGAACAATTGCTCCAGTGATTTGACAATAGCCAACCTGTTCAAATAAGATTCATGTATGATAAAATTCTCTGGGAGATGAGAAAGCAATATTTATTAGAAGAACTAACTGCTTGACAAAAATACAAATATTGCTTTCTACCATCAACATCTAGCCACAAAAGGCATCATAAGAAACAAGTAAAAAAACCTATCCGAGATTTTACCTTGATGGTTTTTCTATGAAGTCAAACCCAGTGATATCATCAACACCCAGTGCCTTAAGTTGCAAAATGACATTAGAGAGGTTGGTTGCATCGCTTGATCTCTGCCTTTGTCGAATCCTCAAGTTTCCCAAATTGGTCTTCTGGGTAGACGCGGAAGCATTTCCCTGGTCCTTCTCTCCGTGCACGCCCACTGCAGAGTGGAGTTATTTGTCATACAAAGTTATAGTTCTTAATCATCAGTTCAAATATCCACAGGTCATAAACTAAATTTAACGATATGATATTGCAGTATATAAAAGTGTTAAATTGAGCTGCCAAAGAAATCTAACTATTCGTATAACATATATATATAAAAATTACTTTAATTATCTTTGAAACTGATAATTTTATTTTTATGAATTCTTGTTAGATCCCCCTGACCAGCTATGCTTACCTACTTTGAAGAGCCTGTGCTTTTGAAATTGGGACAACAACCAAAGATTCCAACCCTTTGTTTGGATCATAGTAACGTGCTTTTACAAACCCAGGATCTACAACATACTTGATTCCAGATATTGTCAATGATGTCTCAGCAATATTTGTTACCAATATTACCTAACAGGAAAATTTAATATGATTACAGAATCGAGATCACCAAATGAATATGTATCAGAAACCTTCCTTTTCCAACAATGTGTAGATTTTCCCCATGATCAAGTCCATGAAAAGAACAACTTTACACGAACACATATGTAAGATACAATACACAAACCAAAAGTGTAGACAATTAGAAGAAGCTCGAATTATATGATAGTTATAGAAAAATTTTCATTAATTAACCTAAAAAATAATTTATTATGAAACAAAAATAATTTTAAAAAAAAACACTTTAATTTAGGAGCAAAATTGGCAATAAAAAGGGGGTGAGGTGAGTGATTGAATATCTTGGGGGTGACATTGCTCTTCACTTGACAACTTGTTATGCAACAGTCACAAAATATCTTGATGCTTCCTATTCATATTTAAAAGCCAATGGACATCATTAAGTTACCTTACGAAATCCAGAAGGGGCTTGTGCAAAAACTCGCATTTGATATTCTGACGAAAGAGATGAGTATATAGGAACAGCTAATAGTTTTTTACTGTTTTCTGGCAACTGTTTAATTCTTTCTTTGACTAGTCTTTCTGCAGATTCAATTTCTTCTTGACCCGTCAAAAATACAAGTATATCACCAGGTCCCTGCTCCAGATGAATCTAACACCACAATTATACAAATAAGTTATATTACAAGAACATGTACATTATTTAGGAATACATGGCCCTTCTCCAGATGAATCTAACACTAAATACTGATGAAGGCACTAAATACCTGCAACATTGTGGTTAACGAAGCATCTAGATAATCTTGTATAGAATACATCCACAGGAAACTGTCGACCCTGGATGTGAACAGCTCTTGCACCTCCGAAGTACTCAGCAAATTTTTTTGCATCCAAACTGGCAGACATGATAATTAACTTCAACGGGGTCCTTCCTTGGTACTTATTGAGAAAATGGAAGACCTGAGCACTGTTTTCTTTCAAAGGCACGTCATTATTTGTATTTTGGAGGTTGTTGAGGGATTGACCTTGCTTTTTGTACATTTTTCAGCAAGCCTAGTAGCACATCAGTCTGGACAGTTCTCTCATGAGCTTCATCAATAATTATGTCTGAATACCCAGAGAGATATGGATCCAATAGTGCGTCCCTGGAAGTGCGCCAACCGTTATATCAGTTCATAAAAATTATAGCTATGCCAAAATCTAGATCTAGACAGACAACAACACGGTTTTACACCAACGGAAAGAAACTATTTTTTTGCTGAGATATGTCTCTATATGCCAAAATTGATTGTTAAGTATGTTATTTGAGCTTCTAGATGAAATTCCTAGGGAGAAAGCATTTGCCTAACCAAGTTATTCACCAAATTTACCTCAGTAGCAATGCATCTGTCATGTACTTTATCCTTGTCGAACTAGACGTCACATCCTCAAATATGATGGAGTAACCAACTTTTTGACCCAAATTAACACCACATTCCTCAGCAACCCGTTTTGCCACGGTCATCGCAGCCACACGCCTCGGTTGAGTTACCCCAATGACTTTTCCGTCCCCGGAAAACCCAGCATTGAACAAAAACTGAGGTAATTCTAGAGAAACAAAAAAGAGATTATACCACAGGAAAAAACAACATCAAGCTGAAAGCTCAGAACTACAAAATCCAAACAAATACAGAAATTCGAAACAAAACAATCTGCACATAAATACATATTCAATGATGCATTTGTAAAACTTACACAGAATATATAGAAGAATTACATACGTGTCGTTTTTCCGCTTCCAGTTTCGCCAACAATAATCAAAGTATCGTTCTTCCGAACCTCCTCGATTAGCCGTTTTTCAACTAGTAATCAAGCAACACCAGTAATTATACTCCTAAGATAATCACTATACAGAAACAAAAACTAATTAGTCTCAGATTAAACTCAGAAACATATCCAAATTAAGAAAGCTGCTGCAGCAAATGGCCGTAAAATAAAACCAAACTTACCACTCGAAGTTACCTGCCAATAGATGATAGCCCAAGGCCCCTTGATCCTAGAAAGAACACCTGGAATTGAACCCAAACAGCACTCTCCCAGCAACTGCAGAAGGACTTCGCCATCGTTCTCATCACTACCAATATCTATTCCACCAAAGATTTCACCTTTCAAAAACAACATTACAGTAGAATCAAAATTCAATATCCAACAGCAAGAAAACTTAAACAAAATGCAATGCTACAGAAAAAGAAGAAGAAGGAGAAACTCAAAAACAACTGCATACCATTATAAACAAGGATATTCTTGGCCGAATCTATCAATGGCTGAACTACAAGGCTTACTCCCCTGAGCTGCAAAGTGGCACCCAGGAAGTGCAACTCAGCAGACGACCAGGGAACGGTGCTGAAATGGGTATGCAAATGAGGTGTTCGACCATTTTCCAAATAGAAACAATTGCCTTCATCGCCTTCGCAACGCGACTCCTCCTTTACTTCCCCCTCAATGGAAGACACAATTTCTCGCACCGGGAGACGATTCAAAATGGGTGAATGGAGAAGAAGCTTCGTGCTGCCTAAGCTATCGGGACCCCTCCTCCGTAAAGCTTCTCTGAGGTCGTCAATGTCGAATGCAAGCTGCTCAGTACCAACAATGTCAGTTAGCTAAATTGTGAAGCCAAAAAGCTTTGATTTTTCATGGAAAAACAGAATAAGAAGGAGACTGACTTGATCGGAGTTGAGGACTTGAAGTGTGGAATTGAGAAATAGGGAAGATAGATGAAAACGAATGCCGCGAATGATCAAAGCGATTCCGCACATTTCTATTGGTGTATGATTGCCACCCACCCTAAACCCTAATTTTTGAAATTTTGGGGGTTTGACTGTTGCTCCCAGCAACATGGCATAAAGCACCAATCATAGCCGTTAGATCATAAACTTTTCCATTATTTAAACAAATCAAGGTCGTCAAGTTTAAATTTTTGTACAATATTAATTTACAAAGTAAATTGTAGAAATTGTTCTTTAATTTTAATCAAATTGGAGTAATGGTCCTTTAAATAAAAATTCATTATCATTGGTCCCTCAATTCATCAAAACATGTAGATATGGTCATTTTCGTCAACTTTGTCAGAATTTTGTCAAAATGAGTTATGTTGGAAGGACCATTGCTACAATTAGGTTAAAGTTGAGGGATCATTGATTCAATTGGGTTAAAATTGAGGGACAATTTCTCTAGTTTAATTAAAATTGAAGGACCAATGGTAATAAATTTTTAGTTAAAAAATCATAGCTGCACATTTTGATGAGTTGATAGTTCAATGGTAATAAATTTTTAGTTAAGGGATCATTGCTCTAATTGATTTAAAGTTAAGGGATCATTACTACAATTTACTCTAATTTACATGGGCGGAAAGGTGTTAATTCTTGTTAACAGAATGAATTCAAACTCTATCAATGGCTAATCTAACATTTAATATGGCAAAATTCATCCTTTGATAAAATAAAAAAATAAAAAAAATAAAAAAAAAACTCTCCCGAATTGCAAAAATACGAAAAATTCCCTCCAACTCCAGGAAAAGGCAGTTGGCGAGTGAGGAGAACAAATCGTAGGAAAACCCAAACAAATCGCCTACAATAAATCTCAACCTTCACATCTCCAGATTCTCCAGACCAATTACTACTCTCTCTCTCTCTCTCTCTCTCTCTCATTTTCTCTCTCCTCTCTGGAGTTGGAGCCCCGCAGCGCTTCTTTGGCCCGCACACTCCGACCTGCTGCCGTCATCTGGTGCATTTCGACTCCTCTCTTCTGGGTCGTTGAGTTTTTTAATTGATTGCATTGTATTGTGAACGGACGGGTGTGATTGTTTGAAGCCGATTCTGCTGCGTCTTGCTGTTCATAGTTTTCGGATCCGACTTTTGTTTTCTTTGCTATTTGATTTAAATACTTGTTTGTTTTTGCAAGGGTTTCTGATTCGTGACGTAAAGTCTGTAGATTTGGGTCCAGAAACAAAACAAAAACAAAAAGATTGTAAATTTGGATCATATCATTTTTATTTAATTCCGTTATAAAATTTAACAATACCTTTGTAGTTGCAGAGATGGCAAATCAATCAGAAAACCTACCTACAGCAACGGACGTGGGCAATATTTTCATAAACCAATATTATGATTTCTTTCAAAACGATTCTCAGGTGCTCCATAAATTTTACCAGGAGTCAAGTGTGCTATCTCGTCCTGGACCAGATGGTTCGACGACGACAGTGACAACTATGGAAGTATGTCTTGTAAAAAGTTTACTAGTTTCTTTACAGATTCTCATTACCTTGTGATTTTAAGATAAACGGTATGACACGAAAAGACATGAACACGACAAACTCAACCTGTTTGTCAGCCCTATTGGGAATTGGTTGGGGCATTAGATTGTTAATATGGTGGCCTTTAGCTGTTCTTTCTTGCTTCTTTTGCCTGCATTGGTCTTTGGCAGCTTTAGTTGTTAAAAAATTTCATGTTGGTATTCTCTATTAGCTCAAAATTTAGGGGTGTTTAAGCAGCATGTTTGTGTTGACCAGAGGTCTCGTGCGTATTCTGATGATTTAATCGGTATTTGTTTTGAAATAGGGCATTGAGAGCATGCTACTGTCCATGGGCTACCAGAATTATGGTGATTTAGAGATATCAACCACTGATTCTCAGTTTTCATTCAATGGTGGAGTGATTGTTTTAGTGACTGGGTATTTAACTGGGGATGACAACGTGCGAAGAAATTTTACTCAAACTTTCTTTCTAGCCCCGCAACACAACGGATACTTTGTCTTGAACGATATCTTTAAATATGTGGATCTTGTGCCAAGTAATGTCGATGAAAATACACCACAAGCGCCTGTGCCCTCCAACCATGGTATGTTATATTGTATAGGTGCTGGTTTGCTGGTTGGTTGTTGCTTCACTTTTTGGTAAACAGATTATTTATGGATATTATGGTATCAGTTGTTACAGAGCCCGCTGCCGTTGCTGATCAGCCCGTGGTCAGTCAAACTACATCTGTGGAGGTTGAAAATACTAATGGAAAGAGAGGGAATGATGTGATGGAAAATTTTCCGGAACCTGTTACTAAATATAGTGTTAGTGCTGATGATCCCATTGAATCAAGACGGAGTGTTGCCCAGAAAGAAACGGAAGCCACAGCTTCTATCACCCAGAATGATGCTCCGAAGAAGTCTTTTGCAGCAGTGGTGGGTTATTGTTTGGGATATCTTGTAGTTGGTACTTGGCATCACTAGACTTCTACTTATGTATATTATCTGATTGTTTCTTGGTTCAGGTGACTGCTTTGAGTGAGAATAAAGCTCCATTCGTTGTGAGGACACCTGCACGAAAACCTGCGCCCAAACCTGTTGAGCAACCGCGTGCACCTGGAACGCCTGAAGCTTTAACTCCCCGAAACAACACTGCTATGGAAAAGAATAATGTCCCCGCAGGTTGATATTCCTTTTACGGTGTAGTATTAACATTCACCTGTTTTGTCTCTGCCAATATACGAGGTGTTACATAACTTTCTCGCTGTTGGGAAAAAGTATTCATACTTTGTACCCTTCTTATTTACTGTTGCAGTTAAGTCTCATGCCATTTTCGTCGCCAAGTTGCCCATGGATGCGACTCGTGAAGAACTGGAGAAGATATTCAAGCCTTACGGACCCATCAAGCGGAACGGGATTCAAGTTAGAAGCAATTGGGTATGCTTTACGTTTTGTGTGTACTCTTCTTGAATTGACCCTTTTGGTTTATTGCTACTTACTCCTTGCACATTACACTTTGCGTATCCAGAATCAGGGAAATTGTTTTGGGTTTGTGGAATTTGAATCTGCTGACTCCATGCAACGTGCGCTTAAGGCATCTCCGATCAAATGCGGCGAATGTGAGCTACACGTTGAAGAGAGACGAGGCAAGTCGAAACGTTATTCATTGCTTCCTCAATTACGTGCATTTCTCTTGTACAAAATTCAAATATTCTCACGATCTATTTTATTCATACAGCCGGCGACAAAGGAAGGTTCTCATCAGGAAGGGGTGGCTACCGAAATGACAACTTTAGGGGCCGCGAGAACTATGGGCGTGATAATTACACTGAAGGCCGCGGGAACTATAATGGAGGCCGCGGGAACTACAATGTAGGCCGCGGGAACTACAGCGGAGGCCGTGGTTATGGAAGAGATGATCAGGAGAAGAGGGGCGAATATCGTGAATTCTCTGGTGGTCCAGCAGCTAGGGGGAATGCCGGGCGCAATGCAGAAGGTTATCAGAACCAGAAGTCTTACCAGAATGGAGGAAAAGCTCCTCGTCAAACGGCGAAATCTGCTGCTGCTTAAATTAGACTAAGGAACTTAAAACATAAGAAGCTTATTTACTTGAGAGATTTCATACAGAAGGCATTAGTTTTTGGTAGGCACAAGTTAGAGAGCGGCCATGTTACTTGGGAGGTCTTTGACCTTTCTGAGTTTTCCCCAGTTTTATTATTATTCTCTCTCTCTTGTTTTTTGGTCTAAAAAGTGTTTGAACAAGCAATGGTCCTGAAAGGATCACCAATGAAATGCCGCATTTAGAAGCCCATTTACTCTGCAATGTAGACAAAAATGGAATTGTGAGGTTGAGAAATTTTATTTAAACCCATGTAACTTATTTTTACATCTAATTTATTTTAAATATTAATTGTCTATTTTATTCTATTGCATAATTACTATTAAGTACAAAATGAAATTAATAATAAAACTCAAATTTGTCAATAAATTCAAACACTATAATTAAACCATATCATCGCTCTTTCTTTATCCTACGTTCATTCTGGTAAAAACTCTAATAGCTTTCATAGAGAAAAAAAAATAAAAAATTATTGATGGATGGTGTTTTGAAGTTTAGAATCCTCCAACCAAAGTATGACTTAATTTATGAATTTTTTTGTTCGTTTGATTTCAATTTTTTGGAGTTTAGAAGATGAGTATTTTAAATTTTACATGTACTAAATTGGTATTTACAATTTCACACAAACAGTAATGTTTTTGACATTCAAACACCAGAGACTAACCAAGATGCATCTTGAAATACAATATAATTCACTATAATTTGTAGCCTTTGATATCTTGTAGGTAAGTAAGTCTTGTGTCTACAACATATGTGCTTGTAAATTAATATGTGTGCCACAAATCTTAGGCTGGTGGTGGTTGTCTTACATCTTTTAAGGCCTGGCTGTTGGTTAGACTTGTACAGTGGTAGTGGATCGGTTGGAATTTCATAAGCAAAAATTGCAATTGATATGCGAGTGTGCAGTTTCGAAATTACAGAGATATTATCTTGTCAAACAAACAGTAATGTTTTCAAACAAACCCAATTTGATTACTAGTGCTCCATGCACTTCATGAAGCATATAGAAAGATTCCTATGAAAAGGTATGGTAGCAGACACATATGCTCATGAAACAAAGACCACATAGAGAGAGATGGTGATACATGGTTTTTTGTCAACATCTATAAAAGTGTCAGTGTTGTCATCAGCCATGGCTGAATTCACACCTCAATTCTCACTATTCATTTGCAAACGACGTAAATATAGAGTTATAAATCAAATGGGTGTAAAAATAAATTCACATATTGAATTGAATTTATAGGGGTATATTAGGTAATAAATTTGGGTTTAAAGAAATATTATTAGTAGTTTAGTTAAAAATCAAATGGATGCAAAAAATAAGTTGGATGTAGAGATAAGGTTATACACATTTAAATAAAATTTCCCTAATTATTATTGGAAGTTTCGTATTTATGCTGCTGATTTTCCATCATATGTTTCTTGGTCTAAAAATGCACGTCAAGTAGATTTGTGTGTAATTAATCATGTTATCGTATACAATATAATTCTAATTATATTAGATTATCGCTTGAACGATTGAGTCGTGACATAACGAAAAATATTACTTTTTCGTGGCTAGAAGATAACGAATTCAAATGATGTGAAAAGTGGTTGATAATTTTTCCGACACGAGTCTTTTTAGTTTAAGGTCGCCCTTCTTTTTGTCGCTCGAATAAAAGATACAGGTGCTTGTGGCCTTTGCTGGTGCCACGCTTTCCTTCAACTTGCGGGGATGGACACAATACCTTTCCAGACGGTGCACGTAGCAGCAGGGGTATTTTAGTCCTTTCGGACATGGCGCAAGACACACCTGTGTGTAACTGTGGATTGCGAACACGTGGCGACCAGAAGTGTCGGAGAATCTTTCGTCACTCCACGTCAACATCAAGTACGTGTCGTATCAGATCATCATCCCTACAAGATCGCCTTCTTTATTGTCCCTTTTTTTTTTTTTATCTCTTTCTTGACCATTTTTCTCTTTTTTCTCTTTTTCCTTTTTGCTTACTATTATCTGTTTAATGGCATTTCTTTTGGGTTTTTGAATTTTTATTTTGAATCAAGGTTTAATAATTGAAAAAGCATCAATTTTCTTATAATTAATTCAAGAAATTGATTATTAGCAGAAAATTAGTATTCTCATTTCAAAAATCTTATTTTTGCTTCAAATTTTTTATAGTTAAAAAAATATATATTCGCAAAGAATGCAAAATAATTCTTAAAATGCTAGTAAAAGTTATCTTACTTCGCACTATTTCGTTTATTCTATTTATTAAAAAATGAATAAATTGACATTTTAAATTTTTTATTGTACACCTTTGATAAATGTATTTTAATTTTTTTTAAGAAACAATATTTTATCCACTAAGGGTGAGAAAGTAGGTTAAGCTTCATAATGAGTTAGCAATAATATGATTCAAATTCAACTTTAGCGATAATCGAACCTAAAACCTTTCACTTACAAGTTAAGAAAAGTACCACTATAATATAGTAGTAAGTAACAATTGTATTTTAATTTTAGAATACTAGAAATTTAAAGTGCAAATTTTTGTAAAAGAGAGCATGATTAGGCTCTTAAAGCGCAAAATAACTCCTTTTATTTTTCGGTTGATTAAATAGAAATTCTTTTGATAAAAGAAAAATGAAAAAGGTTAGCTTAAAAATTACAGAGAACACGTCACTCAGTATTACTATTTGATGATATTTTTTTTCACTTTGAAATAAGAGATCTTAAGTTTAAATATCAAATTAGATTGCTCATTGTGTGATTTTATCAAACTCTTCATTCCTTTGATGTAAAAATATCGATGTACCAAAAAAATAAAAATTAGGGGAACAAAGGGGGGACCACCCAGCCACTTCCACGTCCGGCCTTACACGTAGCACCACCTAGTTCTTTTACTATTTATAAGGTAGGAAACTGCCACTTGCCACTGTGGGTCCCGCTCTGTTACTCATGAATAACGTGATGAGACATGTTTCTTGTTTGGAAGCACGTGCATCACACTCTACTCGCCTGATCTCTCCTTTCTTCCTCGTTGACTTTTTGGTAATAAATGTTGACTACACCGTCATACTTTTGAAATTGGTAGAAACTTCAAAGTTCGCCCGTCAACTTGCGCGCTATTTCTTTTACTAGAAGATAAAAGTGCCAAGCATATCTCGTTATCTAACACTAGATGAATCCCACACGCTGTAAATTTAAAAAGTTTGAAAAAAAAATATACAAAAACAGAGAAATTAGAGTGAAATGCGAGAAAGAAAAGGAAAAAAAATGTGGATTTAAAAAAGAAAATTAGAAATGTTATTGTGATATGTAACTGACGATTTTATATATATATATATATATATATATATATAATTGCTCAAGATTTTAATGCATAATTTACCCTTTTTCAAATCTATATGTTTAGTAGACACGAAAAGCAGGAATCTGATGCCTCTATTCATTTATAAATTGTATTTTTATTTTTCATGTCTCCCTAATTTATAATGAGATTTTAACATTCTGGAACGCTAATTATCATATATATTAACAACCATGCGTGTTTTCTTGTTTTTTAATAGCCTACTTGGTAGACTCAAGAAAAAACACTAGTGAAACCACGGATTAAAAAAACGGCATGATTTATTATTTCGTCGTATCTTGGTAGGAGTTGTGCGATAATCTACCTATAAAGCACGACTATTGTAACTTAACCTAAAAAGCTATAATAAAAAATGGTTCCATGCTATACAGGTTCGGATTTGAAAAATAATATCTTACAAGTTATAACCTTAATTAATAATATAAAAACTCACAACAAATTAAATTATCAGATTTAAATCTGTTTAGTTAAGGAGATGATAGAGAGAAGAGTAATATCATGCTGTTAGTCAAATAATTGAAACGACAGCTATGGCCTTGAGCACGATCAACAATAAACAAACATAAGTGGGCAAGTAGCGGAAGAGATATGTTCGATTCTGTAATTTTATGATGTGCTCAAACCATTACTGTAAAATGTTATTATTTTACTCAAATTATATCATATTTTTTCTCGCACATTAACTATAGACCGTTTCAAAATAATAACACGTAAAATATAACAACACATGACGGTATTGTTCTGTTCATCCTCAAAATATTATCCAGCACGGCGGCGGCAGCAGCAGAAGAGTTTAACTAGACCCAAAACCTACGCCGAGGAACTTTACGAGGCCAAACCAGTCCCGCCCACGTGTCTCGTAAGCGCTGTCCATGTTAGACCGACACGTGGTTCTATCCCCCTTCTACATTCTCCTCCCGAAACGTGTCACTGGAAGGACAGGTTACTGTTACTAGTGGAGAGACGACAAAAAGACAATGCCGGTCAGGCTACGTGTCGCCACACCATTCCTCAAATCAGCCACTTGGCTCCGCCCAAGTAGTCTTACTTGTCAGAACATCAAGGGCATTTTGGGAAATCCAACAGAAAATCGGCCCACAAACTCCCTCTCCGGTCTCTGCTTTTCTTTCTTTCCTCTTTCGTCTTCTCTCTTTTGTTTTTCTCTCGATTTTCATTTTTTTTTCTGAGCCAATTTTCTTCGGTATCCGTAATCTCGGATATCTCTCAACTCGGGAATTAAACTCGACCGAGTTGAAAACGGACGACTCATAAAGAAGCAGAGAGAGAGAGAGAAAAGAGAGAGAAACGGCTTTCTTTGGTGGGTCGTTTCTGAATCGGATTTTGAACTTAGAGTTCCGAGCGTTGTCGTTCTGCCATCTTAAACAAGTTTCTGCTGATTCAGATCAAAGCTTCAACCTTTCGAATCTGCAGATACACATATATAGCTTCTGAAGCATATATACACACTCATATATATATATATATATCTGTTTTTTCCATGGGGGAAGCTAATGAAAGGAGAAGGAGAGCAATGGAAAATCTCTCTCTGGAAATGGATAAGTATCCGAGAGATTTGCTGCAGAGATTAATGTGCAGAAGCAACGACGCAACGACGCAGTTGCAATATGCAGAGGCTAACGAAGAAGAAGAGTCGGATGAGCTGGAGTTGAATCTCGGGCTTTCGTTGGGCGGCCGATTCGGGGTCGATAAGAGTGCCAAAAACAAGCTAATCCGATCTTCGTCGATTGCCGGAACGATGCCGTTTGTGAGGGACGACAACGAATCGACGGCGCCGTCGTACACGACGGGGCTGATGAGGACCTCTTCGCTTCCGGCGGAGACGGAGGAGGAGTGGAGGAAGAGGAAGGAGTTGCAGACGCTGAGGCGGTTGGTGGCGAAAAGGAGGAGGTCGGAGAAGCAGAGGAACTCAAAGGCCGAGAAAGAAGGGGGTTCTGTGGAGGAGGAGAAGTGCGAACTTGAGGGCTCAGTTGGGCCCAATTTGGCGGGTGGTAGGGGTAATCGGACGGCGGAGCCGCCTTTCGGGTTGCCTAGTTGGGTTGCGGCAGCAGTTGCTACGCAAGCTGCTAGTGGCAGCGGTGGCGGTGGCGGAGTGGAAAAAAATGCATTCACGAAATTCAATGGTGAGATTTTGAGTGGGTTGCAAGGATTTGGCGGACAACCCAATTCGCAGGTCTCGGCGGAGTCACAAGGCGGAAGCTCATCGGGGATGTCGGAATTGGAGAGTAAACCTCTTCCAGGTATTTCAATTTTTCTTAATTCTGTTTCTTAATCTGAATTTTGATGAATTTTTTTCGATTGAAATTCGGTTGTTAAGTGATTGGTTTTGCTTTGATTAGGTGGGTTTTTGTTTTGTTTTGTTTTGGACTAGGATTATACGAGTGTAGGGCAAGTCTGCTACATTAGAAGATGGCATCTTAGGTTGTTTTCCCATGTGGTCTTTCTCTTTTGTTCTTTGTTGTAGGATGGGGTGTTTTAATCACGTGTGTGCTCGCTCTCTTTAGTTAATGGAGTGCGATGCAAAGTTGGTTGCTTTTAAAATTTGGGAACAAGAAAGGGGACATGAGTTTCTCAGCTTAACACACCTAAACAGTTGTTTTCTGTCCGTTACGGTTTAGTTTCCAGAAAGTGATTGATCACACAGACTCAATTCGATATGAAACACAGACAGAGCTTTTGGTGGAAGCTCCCTTTGGAAAGGATGTGTCACCACCGTCGAGTTGATAGGGAAATATAGGTTTAGCTCAAAACTACAAACACTAAATGGAGGACATGGGGTAGGAACCGTAGGATGGTACCCGAAAGTTCACTTTATAACATCTCATGGTTGCTGGTTGTTAGCGAATAGGCCAACAACGCATATCAAGCTAAACTTTCTTAGAGCGAAACTCTTGTTAGAGCTAAAGCCTCTCCTTAGCATTGTTTTGAATTTGAAAAGGATGTGTCTTGTGGCTGCATTTTTGTAAGACGCAGGTAGGGATCGCTTTCGTTTCCAAGGGAGATTCAAGATGTAGCTGATCGGTGTTCACCTTCCACCCTCATGCATGATAGATTTTATCTGAGAATTTTCCAAGGGGAGCGGAAAATGATGTAGTAGTTATACAAGAATGTCGTTGCAGCACATGCTGCAGCAGCTGCACTGATCTCTAACCTGTCCAATAGTATAGTTAGTTTCAAGGTAGGGCCGGATACGTGACAGAACGATTGTAATGTACCAAGCATTTTCTTGTATCTGTTACAAAACTGAGAAATGATGAGTTGGACCTTGTGGTACAAGTGACGACGATTCTGTAACTAAGGCAGTGCAGGGTGCAATTACCGCCAGTGATTCGTTCCCCTGGATTGTGGACAAACTGAGATGCGGTATGAGCAATCTAGAGAAGTAAATATCAAACTTTATAGTGCTCTATGGAAGTTGTTTTCCATTTGATATTGCAGCCTAAACCGAGATGCAGAGCATTCTGACCAAAACGAAATATTGATTAGCCTATCCTAGGAACTGTACTCTTATGATGTAGTCAGGTAGTCTATGGAAGTAGCTTTCTTGTCTGAAGCTGGCTTCTTTCTATCTGTCTTCGTCGATGTGAAAACCTTGTTGGGATGGATTGACATGAAGTTCGATCAAGAGGCTCTTACCTGCAGTGTCTTCAAATTTCCAAATTTGCTAATGTGAATTTGAATGTTGAAATCATAGATTCCACAAACAGGTGAAGGAGAAGAAACAAAAGAGGTAACACTGCTACTTCTAACCTCATAGTTTTCCCTTCACATCACAGGAACCAGCAGCTGCGGTGAAGCAAGAAACCCTACACCCGCTAGCAACCAGTCGCTCCAAGAACGAAGTAATAACGCCGTTGGCTCTTCAGGCACAGGAACAACAGACGACGCATCCAGAACTCCCAAACCCGACATAGAGAACCCGTCTAGGAAGCCAAATACGCAAGAAAACAGCAAAAGGGAAACGAGCAGGAACGGGATGGAGGACATGCCTTGTGTTTTCACGAAAGGGGACGGCCCAAATGGTAGAAAAGTTGAGGGAATTCTGTACCGATATGGGAAGGGAGAGGAAGTGAGAATAATGTGTATATGCCATGGAAGCTTTCTGTCTCCGGCAGAGTTCGTGAAGCATGCTGGAGGGAGCGATGTCACTAACCCACTTAGGCATATTGTTGTAAACCCAGCTGCCCCTTACTTTTTGTAAACAAAAAGGAGAGAGATTTAAATTTGATATATATATTTTTTGTTTTTGTTTATTTATTTTTATTTTTGGTGAGTTCTAGATATGGAATTTAAATAAATTAATATCTATGCATGACAGCAGTGTTCATGGTCCGCGATTGTCTGCGCCTCTAAAATATAGCTTTCTTTTTTCCTTAAGCTCTATATATTTCTCTTATAAGTTCTGAAGAGACGAATATGGTGTCGTCGTCTTCTTACAACGTCTAGTTTCTCTTCTTTACGATCCAAAACACCCTGAATCCATTTCTTTTAATCAAGTATTGTTGTTCATGACGTTTGAACTCAGAATCTCCTCCAACAAAGTGAAGACTGAATCGCATTAGACGAAACGATTGCACCCCCTAAAATTTATAAAATAGCTGTGGGTTTAGGTATCTTCCCTCTAATGTTAAAAAATAAAAATAAAATCCTGTCTGGATTTTATTCTGGACTAATATTTGACTTGTTGGGTAATAAGATCCTCTGCATGCTTGTGCTTGCTTGTGCTGTTTTATTTTTAAGGTTTAAAAAATAGTGTGCAACCTTTCTTTAGGACATTGTAATAATTTTCGTGACGTCTATTTTCCCTTCATACATACTTTTGTTTATTTTAAACTCTTAATTATCCTTCGATTATTGATTACAAATCCAAAATAAATAAGGGCATGTAAAGTAAAAACGTAGGTACGCGAAAATCATTCCTTAGCGCATCGAAGCGATTGTATCAGTTGTTGCCTCTTACACATAGGAAAAAGTAAATGACAAGAGATAACATGACAATCAACTGCTACCCATTTTTCACCAAGGAACAACTAGTCTAGCTCTAGTGACACCAAAGCAGTCATCGGAAAGTTTGAACTAAACAGGGAGGAGATTCCACGAGTACTAGAAAATCTTCGCTATTTAAACCCAATTTGGCTAACCCGTCAGCTGCAAAATTATGCTCTCTATGAACATGCTGCAAATTGCAGCAACTACTACCCATTTTTCAGTTAAGATTATAGATGATCAATTGCAAATGAACTGAGACATCTACTTGTATAACCGCAGGGTTGAAAAAATTTCTCAGCTCAGCAGAATATGCTTGTTGCAGGAAAAACAACAAACTGGAAACCAAAATTCAACTACGCAGAAATGTACAAACTACAAGAATGTCATACCTTCTACACTTCTAGGTTATGATCGCTAGCTCTATACTTTGCTCGTTATCCGCCTTCCTTGAAATAGGTTGGATTCGCTTTAATCTTTCGACGACTTGCTTCATTGTTGGCCTAGAGGCGAGGGTCTTGACTGTGCACGCGACAGCCAAATTCAACATCTCGACTAGATCATTCTGGGGTCCTGCATCCCATAGCCCTTCTATGAAGACCTCCTTATCCTGACCCTTTTCTAACAGCATGTCCACCCAAGAGACAATGTTGAAACCATCGCCATGTGATGAAAACGAAGGGTCCAAGGGTTTTTTGTACGACATCAATTCAAGCAGCACCACACCGTAACTGTAAACATCAGACTTTTCAGACACATGGCAAGTCATTGCATACTCTGGTGCTACGTACCCAAAAGTCCCTGCTGGACCAGTTGTTGCGTGTGTTTCTGAAGTTCCCAAAAGCCTAGATAATCCAAAGTCAGACAAGTAAGCATTGAACTCATCATCCAACAGTATGTTACTTGGCTTGACATCACGGTGTAGGACACGTGGAATACACTCGCTATGCAGATAAGCAAGTGCACGGGCTATATGCAAAGCAATCTTGTGGAGAATTTGCCAATTAAAAGGCCTCTGAGATCTCTCCTTGATAAAGTTTTCCAAATTCCCTCCTGGTAAATAATTATATATGAGCAACATCTCAGCTTCACTGGCATGGTAACCTATTAAAGTCACCAGGTTTGGGTGTCTCACCCTACCAAGGGTTTTAATCTCAGCATGAAACTGTTGAACACCGTGAAACCTTCCAACAGCTAGCCTTTTCACAGCAACAGTGATTCCTGGAGCAATTTCGGCTTTGTAAGTGGCCCCAAATCCTCCGCTGCCAATGTGGTAGCTGCCATTAAAATTCCCTGTTGCTTGAACAATATTCTCAAATGTCAACGGAGCCCCAATGTCTGTAAACAGAGTCATTTCTTTATATTCAAAACCCTGAACCCTGGAATCTGGTATCCACTTTCTCATATAAAAGAACAGGATAACAAGAGAGAGCAGAACCAAAACAACAGCTGATGCAGCTGCTATGGATGCGATCTCGATTGTGCCTAATCCACTATTATCATCACCACCAGTAGTTGCTGATAGAGAATCAGGGTTATGTTGTGAACTCCCATAACTATCTGGCTGATCTGAAGATGGAGCAGTTAGTGAAACAATATGGCATGGAATAAGGAAAGGGTTCCCAAGGACACCGCTGCAGTTCATCACGCTATTGTTCAATGGAAATGAACCAGACAGGTTATTGAAGGAGGCATTGAATGTAGATAGGGATTTCAGATTAGTCAGGCCTGAAGGGATGTGCCCAGAGAGTTTATTATTGTCGAGCAGAAAAACAGTTATATTTTTCAAGTTCACAAGACCTTGCGGAATATCCCCAGAAAGAGAATTTGAAGACAGCTTTAGAACTTCGAGGGAGTGCAACCACACAAAGCTATCAGGAATTGCACCAGTGAGATTGTTGTTGTCCAGGGACAGATACTTAAGATACTTCAAATGACTGATACCTGCAGGAATTTGACCCTGCAGCTGGTTCCAGCTCAAGTCAAGAAAGACAAGAGATTCCAAATGCCCAATATCTGAAGGTATTAACCCAGATAAAAGATTGCCAGAGGCATCCAGGAATCTAAGAGATCTGCACATCGCACCAATCTGAAAAGGAATTTGACCTGACAACTTATTGTCGCTAACATCAATAATCATTCCATCTAATCCGTCACACTTTCCTAGTAAGGTTTCAGGAAATGATCCCGTGAGCTTGTTCCCAGCAGCAAGAAATGCATAAACAGTCTGCTTCCCCAGTCTCTCAGTTGCAAGAGGGAGGTGTTGGATTGGACCAGTGAAGTTGTTACCGCTAAAATCATGAACCACAGTGAAACTACCACCGGAAAGAGGCAAACGGCTATCAAGCTGAGTTTGACAAGTAAAGAGCACTTGATATGGAAATGATGGATTGTTGACTCGGACAAGATCTGAATTTGGGGGCACCTGGGGGCACAATCTGTACAGAAACTCGGGGACAGGTCCAGACATGAAGTTCCCACTGACATTGAAAACAGTCATACATGGAACTGGAAGCTTCTCATCGATCTTCCCACTCAGCTTATTTGATCCCAAATTTAGATAATGCAGCTTCTTGCATCTTTCAAATACTCCAGTGACTTCTCCGCTGAAAAGGTTCCGAGCTAAGTTCAACATTTCCAAGTTCTCACAACCACCCCAATTGCTTGGAAGCTTTCCTTCAAGGGTTGCCCTTGGAGCCCAAACTACTTTCAAATTTGGAAGGGTTGTAATTTCCTCTGGAATGGAGCCTTTGTAATAATTGTAATCATCCACCAAACCACCAGATAAATCAATTGATGTATCTCCATTTGTATTCTGATTGGTTGTCAATGGATTAAAAAGATTCGATAGGACAAGAACAGATAAATTGATACATTGTCCAAGCTCAGCGGGGACTGGGCCACTAAGGCTATTTCTTGAAACATCTAGAACTTCAAGCATTCGAATCCAACCAAGTTCTAGAGGAATGCCACCATTCAATATATTTGAAAACAACAAAAGAGTCCGTAACCACCGACAATTCCCCAAACTACCAGGAATCTTCCCAACAAGGAAATTTCCCGACAGATCAAGATATTCAAGATTTCGACAATAGCTTCCAAATGTGGCTGGTATAGACCCATTTAACCTATTTTGAGCCAAATAAAGCCCCCGCAACTTTGCAAACCTACCAACAAACCCAGGGATGGTTCCACTCACTTCATTACCTACCAAATTCAGCACCTCCAAACCCACACATTTCGAAAGCGAAAAAGGAATCTCCCCACCAATTCTATTAAACCCAAGATTCAATACCCTCAACGTCCTCAAACCCGAAAACCGGGTTGGCAAATTTCCGTTTAACAAATTCCCCTCAAGATCAAGCACTTCAAGCTTCTCCAACCCCCAAATTTCCTTCGGAATTTCGCCACTAAGTTCATTGAAAGGCAGCGATAAAACTCTAAGCTCACTAAGCTTTCCCACCCAAGGCGAAACCTTTCCACCCAATTTTCCACTAACCAAACTTTTCCTCCAAACACCGAACCCATCGTACGGGAATTGAAATTTCAGACTCTGAGAGCAAGAGAGAGCTCGAAAATTACCTCCTTTGGCACCGCTGCCGCCGAGACTGAGCGAAACGACCCTCGATTTGGTGTCGCATGAGACCCCGACCCACGAACAGTGGTGATCGAAGCTGTTGGATCTCCAGCCGAAGAGAACCCCATCCGGGTCGGAAACCGAGCTCTTGATCTCGAGCAAAATCGACTTCTCAGAAAACAGCGCCTCCCCAGAAACGCTACTCCATAAGCAGAAGACGTTGAGAAAAAGCGCGGTTTTAAAATGCAGATGGCATTTCATCTTCTCGGGAACAAAGGGTAAGACCGCGGATGGCTTTTGGCTTTTGCCTTCTCCTTGTTTCTTCGTCTTCTGAAATCTGCTTCTTCTGCTTCTTGGAGAAAACGAAGACTCGGAGGGCATTGGTGTTTCTGTGAATTATTTAAATTTATTGGGCTTCTTTTTCTTCTGGTTTTTCGCGTCGGAAAATTCAATGACCAATGGGGGGAGAGCGAGAGTGGGGCCCCAGAGGACTTTAAGGATGTGGGACCCCTGCATGTCTGTCCAGGTGGCGGTGTGTCTCTGCCACCCAGCCTACCGGTGCTTTGAAATAGGCGCCCAATTTTGAATTTTCAATTAAACATTTATAATTGTTAAACTTTTTATCCTACATTCTTTATTTTAATTTTTAATTATAAAAATTACAATTTTTTTCTTATATTTGATTTACCAATTAAACGATAAATTAATATCTTCAAAATCTAAAGTTTACGTAAAAGTATCATATCATGATTAGTTTCAAACGACACATTTTATTATCCAAATAAAAGACAACATTTCATTAACCATAACGTGCAATCATGGGACATGATTGGTTTATTATGCAATCTTAATTTATGTACGTTAGGAATTACTAATTTTGATACGTTATGTAATTCTTGTTTTGCTACGTATCAAGTTAATGTGTTAGCGTTAACCTAGTTTAGTATGTACAAGCAAATAGTAGGTTATAATCCTTAGAATAAGATAAATTTTCATATTGGAACTTTGTAGTAAAAAAATTATTATATCAATTATATCAATTAATAATTGGGACAAGGACTCAATTAAAGTTTTAAATTTATTAACAAGTAATTATCTACCTCATTTCTTTTTTTTTTTAATCAAGGAAAATAGAGAACTTATCTTAATGATAGACAAAAAAATATCATTAGATAAATAATGTTATCATGCTGTACAATGAATTATATTTTATCTTTAATAATCACTTAAGCATTACATCCCAATAATTTAGAATTAAAAATAAAATAAAAAACCTCCCTCTCTATTTTGTATGTGAAATGCTCTGCCACTTCATAGCTCAATGTCATTTTTCAAAGTGGGACTCTCGATGAACGTTATGCCATCATACAGTTTAATGTTATTTTGTCGTGTCAACTAAAACATTGTACCAAAAGCATGAGGCGGCAGAGAGTTTATAAAAAGTCTCATTTTTTAGGGAGTCCCTTAGCATTTCTTATTTTGTATTTCTGGCTCTGGTAGCACACAGCCACTGCCTTGGGGTCTCAATGTCATCACCTGTGGTTGTTGGCACATGCCACTTCCCATCCTCTGCTTCCTGTTGAGTATTTATCAACAATGCATGATTTAACTAAACCAAAAGGTTATGACTTAAACTGAAAAACCGGATGAACGAAAAAAAATGAGATTATCGGCTGATTATCGCACCTGAATTACAATCGAGTAAGGTGGTGGCATGTGAAGCTTAAGTCCCTGCCTTGAGACGGACAATCGGACCTGCAACGTACGAACAAATGTAACTGCACAGTTCTTTTTCGAATTTCTTGTTACCGGCATTGCCATGCTAATGTAAGAAAGAAATCCGAGAGCAGCTAAGATCCCATTTCAAATTTCTTCCCCTTGCCTTCTTCGAGAAATTTGGGGGTAGTTGTGAAAACAGATCCAAGCGAGAATCCTTCAAGTTCTTTGCATATGGACAACAAACGTCTACATGCAAAAGATTCTTGCAAGTCACGAAAACAATAGTCAGCAGACGCGTGATACCTGATGTTTTTCTTTCCATCTTGGGAAAAAACTAGTCCCTAGAAGTTGGAACAAGTGGTCTCTCATCTCATCGTTTGTCACCATCAAACACTTGCAATTAACAGCAGCGTACAACCAGTACCTACAAATCGCATAGGACTATATTTTAGGCACAGGTAAACTCTGGTAATAATTAGACACAAGTTTGATTTTTCGATGATTGAAGTCATGGAAACAAATTGCAGTATATATTGACTATAACTATGCATGTTCAGTCCAACCCTTGGATCGGTCAAGAGACACAAACTTACCAATCATCATTTGAACCCACTGGAGTAGCGTAAAGTGCACCGGACTTTTTCCAGCTCTCTAACAATCTCTTGTTATTAGGATTCTGAGCAGGGCCACCAGTTACACGATTTTGGTGCAATATAACAAGTGGCAATCTCTTTGATGGGCTCATTTGGCATAAGCGGTTCACCAGAGCATCGAGCTACAACAAAGATGGTCATTAAGCAGCCCATTCATATATCTGATACGAAGAAGTCAAAAGACAGAGTGTCACGAAACTAATCATAGTCTGCCACTCACCTGGAAAAAGCTGAAATTATGTTGATTGATAAGACCGACATTGGCACCATCTACAACTGCATCGAATGGACCATGCCTTTGAAGCCACTCCTGGATGAGTTTAACTTCTAATCAATCAGGACAGCTGACAAACATATTATGTATCATTTGCCTGAGTCATACAAAATAAAAGTATAGACGAATGACTAACTACTAGCATCACGATTACATAACAATAAAACACAAGAAACCCTTCCTTCCGTTAACTTCTTATCGCACGAGGGCTTGGTGGTTCCAAGAATTTGAACTCAGAAGAATGGGAAGACACTGCCACTAGTACTCCTTTTAGAAACTGTGCTTCCCAATAGAGTTATGAACCTATTTTCCTAATAAAAACAGGTTAAATGGAGATATCATATTGCCTTACAATGTTCTTATGGCGGTCTTACTTTCTAAGTGGGATTCAAGCACTAATCATTAGAAAGTTGACTATTCGGTGAAGTACAGATATAGTGGCAACACAATCTATATAACTTAATGCATAAATCCGCCATCCGAAATGAGATCTTCTCATCAATGTAGTGATATGAATATAAAGATGCATATCAAGCAAGTTAAATCGTTTGAGGAAATCCGAAAAGTCAATGCAATCATTCGGTTTTCAAAATTTTGAGTTATGATATGCCGAACTTTAAATATCAGAAACTGAAGTTAACAAACAAGGGAATGCAGAGTCACTCACCTGGAATCGAATGAAATCACCCCGAACCTCCCTTTGGCTAGCCAATTTGCTCAAAGAGGTAGCAAAATTCTCAGTCTATTTCGGGTCAATGTCGATAGAGACGAGCTTTTCACCGCAACAAGAGCATACCCCTGCTTCATCCATCTGAGTCCTCTCCACCCTCCAATTCCCACTCCCAAGCCACCCTCCACCTCCTCTCACAACTCCTTCCCGCACCTTATTCACATCCCAACTCTCGTCGCCTCCTCGGACTTAAACCACTCCTCCACCACCCCATAAGTTGACTCCGAGACCTGCCTCACCGTGGTCCACAACCGGTGCAACATCTCATAAACCTTGTCACCTCTGTTCGAACCAGAACTAACTTTTATCAAAGCAGAAATCTCAGGCTCCTCGGCCGCGACCCCGGATTCAACCATGTGGGCATGGACCTCATAAGCTCTATCAGCCTCTCCCTTCTTACAGAACTCAAACAATGCCGGACCGTAAGACCTCAATTTCGGCGGAATCCCCAAACCCTTCATCTGCTTCACCAAATGAAACGCATGCCATTTCCGGGGCCTCCGCCGCGATCGCTAGCCTCGCCGCGCTGGTGAAAGTTGCCTCAATGGGGACAACCTTATCCTCAACCATCTGGCGAAAAATCTCAAACCCCCTCTTCAAACCCACATCACCGTCATCGCAGCCGCCGTTGGAGGAGCAAAGGTAGAGCAGAACATTGTAATGGTGCAGGCCAAGCGGCACCCCATTGCTCCTGGCCTTGTCGTAAAGGCTCAGAGCTTGGATCAGCTGGCCGTGCCTGGAACACATGTCTAGCTTGTACTTCAGGACCCCCTCGGGCGACTCCCGCCGCGCTTTCCTTTTGGCTTTGTTGGAAACCGCCGGATACGACGGCGACGGCGAGTCGTTGGAGAGAGCCAGAGTGCAAAGGTTGAGTCTTTTGTCCATGGAGAAGGTGCCAGCAGAAATTGGGGTCGGTTTAGATTTAGGGAAGCGGAGAATTGGGCGGAAGAAACAGCGGGACGTTCGGGAGATTAGGGGGAGTGGGATTTTGATGAAGAAGAAGAGCGGCGAGGTTCTTAGCAGAGCGCTGCCGTGCAACTTTTTAATTTTTTTTTTTTGTTGAATTGTAAATTGTAATAAAAGGGAAACATTGGGTTATGGAGAATAAGTCGGAGAATTTCGTGTGGTGTTCATGTCAGCTCAGACATGAACTGAATTCTACAGAGGTTTTGGAAATCTCTGCACCTAAAACCCTAGCTGCCAATACTTGAGCGGGGAAACGACACGTCGTATATGTTTCTCTTTTGATTTTATCGTCGATTTACTTGTTTATTTCGCTAAATTTGTATAGAAAAGTCAATTTTTTCTCTAAATTTTAATTTTAGCCAATACATCCCACCACTTCCCTTAATCATTCTCTATTTCCTTTTTTTTTTTTTCATATAATTTCTATATATCTCTGGCGAATCCAATAAAAAACAAAAACAAAATAAGCTTTGCTTGTTTTGGTAAAAGGAGGAAGAATCGTACAACCCAAGGAAGTTAACTTTTATCAATGCCTTCGGCTTTATGTGGATGTCCAGTTTCAATGAGATAACAAAGCAGCTAACTTATACACGTATAAATCCAGTTCTTTCTTTTTCTCAATGTGTTCAACTAAGCCTTCTCTACCTGTTACTTTGCTCCTCAAACAAGACGATCCACGGCCAAGAAATAGCTTCCGACCATGACGAATGATGCGATCCCGCTGCGAGCCATCCGTAACCCAAGGCCGCGGAACAGGAGATTCCTGTCTGAAGGGTGGATCCCTGTAACTCTCTCAAACCTATTCCCTGGTCTTCCCCATTTCAGAAGCTTCCTCTCCATTGAGACATACTGCCCACCACAAAACACAAATGACATTTGCAATCAAAACAAACCTTATAACAGATAACACGCATTGATCAACATGCTAGCAAGTGTTGTCTAAGTATAAATCATGATACGTGCATCAAAGGTGTATCGTTCTCAAACTAGACTAAACTTTGCCAAGAGTAAGTAACATACCTTGGGCAGCACAGTACATTCTGATCGAGATTTGGCCGTGTCAAAACAATGAGAAGCAGCTGCAGCAACAGAACCAGAAATTCCAGCCGCAATACTAATAGCCAAAGGAGAAAGTGGACCGATTTCATCATCCGACCTATGAGAAAACAAGTTCACTTCAACAACATGGAAAAAGGGAAACATAAAACAATGCATCTTTGTTCAACAGGTGCTCCTTTTAGCAGTGCAAAAAAATGGTACTCGATGGTGTGATTCAACTAAGAAACAGGTTAGTCAATAGCAAGTTGCATTAATACCTGGGTTCGGGATCCATCCCCACTGCCTTCCAGTCAAGCATTGCTCGGTGTAGAGATTGCCAAGTAGAAAAGAATATGCCACCAAAAACTGAATCCCGAACAACTCCTGGCCGTAGACCTCTCCATAATGCACCCCATCCTTCCAAAGAGATGATTTCAGATGGTTTCCTGACACTGAACACTGAGGGTGGTTTCCCAGATCCTGTCATCATCCATGGGTACTCTTGTAAAGCACTCGTCATATTAGGATGCTTGGTTGTTAGGGTGGATAAAAGGGCAACAGAAGAATTTAATGCCTTCATGTCCGGACTACACCCACGTAGCAATCTTTGAATCAAAGGTGCAACAGCTTCCTTTCCTGGGAGAGAGGCCGAGTTTGGAATGCGAGAAGCAGAGGTCACCTGGGCACGTAGTTTTATAAGTTCAAATGGGGAGCTTATTAGTGATTCTACAACACCAGAAACAAGTCCCGCCAGGAGGGCCTCAGAGACGTAGACATAGTTATCTTCTCGACCATCTGCCAAAAAAGTATTTGCAACCACAAAAGGTGTCGGAAGCTGTAAATCAATGTATAATAACGATGAATTTTGGTACCATGTGTATGCACGTGTTTATTATCAGTTACCCAAAAATGAAGAGAAAATACCTTTATAGAAGGCAGTCAAAATTTCATAGGTTCCAAAACGAGCTCCCAACCCCAAAGTTCTTCCCGCTGCTAACCATAGAAAACCGTTGTACAAACCTACAACATGCATCACAGGCCAAACTTAACAATCATCAGCAAGCACAACACTGGGGAGGAAAGGAACCCTGTAAGCGCAAACAGAAAGCAGTGGAGAAAACAACAGGACTTGAAAAAACTAATGAAAATCGGGGAAGCACCTGAATTTCCTGAAAAATATCCAACTCTCTTTAAAACCTGAGTAGTTGTCAATTGCTTACTAGAACCTGAACCAACCTGTTCCCCCAATAAAAACAAATGAGGATTCAGGTTAGAAACGGATTATGACATGGCTCTTCACAAAGCAAAAAACTTGTAAAGCATCAGAAATCTAGGCAATGATGCCGGGGAGCAAACCTGAATAAGGGTTTTGATTGTATCAAGAGGGTAAGTAAGGGCTGTGCCTAATGCCACTGAACCTACACCAGAAAGTGCATGGATTGCAAATATCTGGTTCTTTAACAACTCCTCCATCTAAACATTCAGCAAACCAAACACCATAAAAATAAAAATAAAAGTAAAATTTACAATCAGAAATTGAGAAATAGATTTATACCCCATTCAATTTTTACAAAAAAAAAAATAAAAATTTCTTCGCAACGCTGTTCCGCACATGTACTCGACAATTTTCAGATACAAATTCATGCGATTATGATGTTATCAACCAATTTGTGAACGTAAAGGCACAAAATTTTCAAACGAGATTCTACTTAATCAAATACATAAGCAAACAATAAGAGCCGACAGAAAATACATAAACATTGGTCCCTTTCAGGCATTTCAACAAACACCTTGTTTGCAAAATATATACTAAATAAAGGGGCGACCCCAAGCCAAGAAGGCTCTCACTTGGGGGGAACATCTATGCAGCCTTACTTTTGCTTTGCAAAGAGGCTATTTCCACGACTCGAGTTCGTCACAAAGGAGCAACCTTTCCGCTGTGCCAAGCTCGCCCTCTCTGCAATATATATACTAAAAAGATGAAAACCCGATAAACAGAAAGGAAAATGACGTAAGCATATAAAAGAAATGCTTAAAACGAGCGTTTAGCAATTAGCATTTGATGTTTGAAATCTCATCGGAGAATAATTTACCGGCACCGGCGCTGTTCAAGTCACCTTCTTTTTCGTTCGCCTTCTTCAAATTGTCCGATGAATTCCAGCTCTCAACAATTTTATACGAAGACCGAAATGCAAGATTGTCGAAAGAAATTCAACTGGGATCGCAAAACGTTATATTTGTATTTTTATTTCTGAGACTCAAAAAGTAGGACCAAAACTCTGGAGCTAGGGAGCAGTGAGCAGCTCATCAGCATGGAGAAACTGAGGAGGGAATGGATGATTGGTTTTTGGGCCTGTGACCTTTCAGCCCAATCCATATTTTTTTTTTGGGTATATTATCAATTTCCCCCCTGAACTTGTGACCATTAGCCAATTTCCCCCCTCAACTTTAATTTTGGCCAATTTCCCCCCTGAACTCTCATGATTAGTCAATTTCCCCCCTCAACTTTAATTTAGCCAATTTCCCCCCTCAACTCTTATAATTAGTCAATTTGCACCCTACTGTTAAATTTTTAATTTGATCATAATTAAACAAGTGTGTGTAAGAAACTAAATAAGATGTATGTTAATCATGTTCCTATATCTTTATCCTATTACAAATAGATTAAAATTTAGAATTTTACAATTTATCATAGATAGTATTATTAGTCATAATAAATCAGTATGGAGTAATTTTATTTGATTTTTGACCATACAAAATTGATAACAAAAAGGATTGATGTGTAAATTTTTGTATGTGAATACAATTTTCTTTGTAAAAGTGAAAGCTAAGTTCAAGTAAATTGCGGAGAATCGAGCTTTAGTAAAAAAATGGATAGTCTATTCATAATTTTCGACTCCTTATTAAGAATAACCCATTTTATTGAAATAGGTTTGATCCATGAGTTTAGGATTATTATTTCTTTTTGTTATTATTTCTTCTTCTACATGCTTTAAACCCAATTCATAACTTTTTCTTATAATCAACCCATGTCACATACTAACTGTATTATGTTTTTGTACATTTTACCCTATATTATGCAGGTGAGTTTATGTTAATTTTAGTACTTTGTTGGAAGCTATTAGAAAGATTGAAAATTAAGAAAAGAATAGATGGAAAATTAAAAAAAAAAAAAAATTAACAGTAGGGTGCAAATTGACTAATTTTGAGAGTTGAGGGGGGAAATTGGCCAAATTAAAGTTCAGGGGGGAAATTGACTAATTATGAGAGTTGAGGGGGGAAATTGGCTAAAATTAAAGTTTAGGGGGGAAATTGGCCAATGGTCACAAGTTCAGGGGGGAAATTGATAATATACCCTTTTTTTTTATACAAAAACATTCAAAACCACTCTAATCTTATTTATGAGATAAGAATTTGAACTTAGGTGCAAGTACTAAGAGGCGGGCGTACTGCCCTGATTACTTTTACTTTGGATAGAAGTGAATATTTGATGACAATTGATTTTTACAAAGTAATTTATAATATCAGCCGTTCCGATTATAAGTATAAAATTTTGTAAATCATGTTATGCCAGCTAGACATATTCTGGCATCTTCTAACATGTCAGATTGCTCTGGCATGTATCGATATCTGTTTAACTGTGCGCAACTTCAGTTGACGACAAGCTCACCAAATGTTCAACTAAATACCTCAACAAATAAACTGAAATTTATTTTGCCCGCTTCACACTTTTTTCTATTAAAAAATATAGATCTTTAACACTATGATCCCCCAACGCTCTAATCCTGAATCTGCTATTGAAAGTGAGTAGCCGAGTATTGTTATTTCCACTGTCTTATTGCGAGTGTGAACTGAGAGAATGATGTTAGAGTTTTTTCTATACAAAACCTGCCTTTTGAACGAGTATCGTTGCAAATTTCGGGTAGTATTAGGTTGGCAATTTTTTGCACGAGTTGTAGACTCGACACGAACATAATAAGTTTCGAGTGAACCCGTCAACGAGTCAGTTTGTTACCAAAGTACCTGTTAAGAACCCACTAACTAATCGGATCGTTATCAGATCACCTATTAAGAACTTAATAAGATATCGTTTGCCAGTAAATACATTAGACATGAAAAATTTCTTGCATGACTAACCTAACACAAAATGACACAACCCGTTAATGAATTGGGATGTTACGGGTCACTTGTTAGGAAAACGGTTTGACACAACACGAACCCTTAAGATAATAGACATGACACGAAAATAATGCGAACATAACATACACGACCTGTTTGCCAAATTTAGGTAGTATTCAGAAAAGGTAGCGCACAATTTTCCCTGTTGTATGCTAATGCATGCATTATAAAACGCATTTAACCTACTGTATACTACAGTTACACGGTACACCTGAGAAAAATCTGAACCTGAAACTAGTAACATTAGAAGTTCTTGCAACTAGGTTATCTGACGTAGAAAACACCGCTAACTATCGATCAGCGACTGAATTCGCTAACAATCTCGTGTAAACTATACATTCTTTTCTCAGTACATGTATATGAAGGGAAGGTTAGGAATTCATTATATGGACAAGGAGAAGGCTTACATGCTTACATTTCTCAACAACAGCAACAACAAGAAAAACATCGACGCCGACGCCGGCGACAAGAACAACCCCACTTACACCAAGAAAAGCAACAAAGCCAATAGGAGGCTTTTGATTTGATCACTTTTTTGGGCGGTAAGAGGACTGGTGGTGGCGGCGGCGGCAGCTCCGGCTCCGGCTCCGGCTCCGGCTCCAGACACGGCTCTTCGGCAAATTGTGTAACCTTCACGGAACTTTTCATCCTATCTGTCATCCCATCTGACAATCTGCATAACATAATGTACATAACATTCACAGACCATGGATTTCAGGAGAAACGGAAAGATGACAGTGCATTCATGCTGCTGAGTAAAGGAAAATATTTTGTTGAAGAAAAGTTATGTTTTCACTTAAGGCCCGACGAATGGCCACCATAGCTAAAGAGACATGCATACATGCTTGAAGAAACACAACACACTCTCTTTTGGAAACAGTTCCAAGAATAGCAGAACGCCCAGCTGCAGTTCGAACAATAGCAGCTTGGCCATGTAACATAGCAGAACGCCCGGCTACAGTTAGAACAGCAGCGCAATGGCCACGCACGCTTCTTTGTTCTGCAATAAACAAAGGGTGCATTCTTCATGGACTAAGTTCGGGGTTTTGAATCTTAGCCAATAAATTCTGTAGGCATGCATATGCCTGAATTTTGTGTGTGCACGGTCATGTATAATACTAGAAATTGTTACGCGAACGCCAAATCTGTAGTATATATATATATATGAAACTGCATGTATATATGCTCATCCTAAAATAACAATGCATTACATCCATGTGAAAAGTAGGGTACAAACATGCATAATTCACCTTAGAAAATGTATATAGACGTACATTGGGAAGGCAAAAGAGCGTGTGCTAGTTCCACTCGCATCAGAACGGCGAGAGAGGGTAGGGGATTTTACGGGTCCAGTTGGTGCAGGCACCCTTCCCTCGCTATGATCTTCAGCATTTGCTCTTGCAGTGTTCTTAATGGTCTCATCTGCCACTCCAACTCCAGATTCCCTCACTTCTTCAATCCTCACTTCTTCAATCCTATCGCTTTCAATTTCTACCACTGGAACATGAGGGGCCGGATTGAGTGCAAACAACTCGCCCGATTTGTTCAGTTCCCCAGACTTACCCAAATCACCGAGCAAAAGTATGTGGTCTCTTGAAAAGCTATTGTTTCCTAAATGAATGCTAAAAAGCGACTCATTTGATGCAACACTCCATTCCAATTCTTTGTTGGATTTACTTCTTGAAAACACAGAAGACGGGATCCTGTAAGGATCATATCCTCCTCCAAACCGATCCATCGTTTGGATTGAAGGGGATTCTGTTGGTGACAAGCCGGGCACCATGGACCCATGGGTGACATCAGAAGCTCGGGACGTCGATGCAGGACCTACAGAGCTAGAGTCATGATGTTGAGGGAGAGAAGAAGTATGTGTTGAAGTGGTAGTTCTGTTTGTATCCACTTGGAAGAGATCTTCCAATGACGAGTCCGATGCCAAAGAAGACAAAGAGGATACGGAGACTAGCTTTCTGGTCGGGACACGACCACCTTCATTAGTAGTGGCCTCTGGAAGTATTGTTAAATGGCTACTGTCATCACTCCCGTCACGAACCTTCGGTCTTTCCGAACGCTTACTGCCTCCACTTCCATCAACAACTCTTTCCGAACGCTTACTGTTTCTGCTGCTTCCGGGTTCTAAGTCCATAGCTGAAACATGCACGAAACAAATTTCGTAACAGAAATACTTGATAAAGTTTGCCATCAAATGCCAATATTATTTCAATAAAACCTAGCTATGATTTGCATTTTAGGAAATGCTTCGTGAAACAGACCTATCCAAATAATAGGTCATTATCAATTTTATAACTTTTACGACGTGACTTCTTTCATTCCGAGTAAGTAAACATGTATACGTAATGTAACCAAAAGCTTTAAGACCATAAAATATATACATTTTATGAGTTCATCATGTCAACAATTACCAGTTTACCTGCATTGCGTATCATCTGCAGACATTTTCATCATTTCATGGCAACAAAAAATAAATAAAAAAATGAGAAAAAATTATCCTTCCCCAAAAAAATTATTATAAAATTTAATTTTCAAATAAAAGATATGAATTCGATAGCTAAATTCAAATTGATTAAAAATGAAGAAAATAATTAAGCTCACCTGAATCATAAGAAATAAGTGCTTAAATTTCTGAATTTCCAAATGATCCTATCAGCATTCCTGTGTCTCCTCCTCACCTCGATAATTATATATATTTTTGGTAGAATAAACCTCCCCTCGCCTGAATTGAATGACTAAATTCCCAAGAAATATAAATTAAAAATTTTAGAAAAAAAAAAAACAAATTGAATATGTGAGAGAGGAGAAGCACTTTGATTGCTAAACCCTAATTTTGAAAAAAAAAATAAAATTAAACAAAATTAGGGCTGAAAGTTGTCGCCCTTGAATATCTGAATATGTGGTTTTGGAATTAGGGTTTGTGAGTGGGAAAATCTGGTGATGGAAGGCGTAGCGAAACTTTCGGCGTTTCTTTGGGTTCTACTTCTATCTGTATCTGTAAGCCTTTCGCGTCATCTTTAACTTTCCCTTACCTTCTTTGGGCGCTGAAGGCCTATCTTATGCTAGGCTTTAATTCCGGTCGCCGTGCTCATCCCATATGAAGAGGCCACGTAAAACAAGGACGTTGTGACAATTTGTTTAGATTAGGATCAACATGATTCAATCTGATTTATTTCGTACATATCGCTCAATGATAAAATGGGTCAAATTCTACAAAATCAAACCTATAAGACTTAACATGACATATAGTTTGATAATGGAAGTAATAAAAGGGTTGAGTTAGCGGCAACATATCGATTTTAACACGACAAATTTGTTTTAAGTAAATTTAGTCAAGTGTTGGAAGTGGTTGGTGTGCATCATGTGTGCATTTGAAATTAGAGTGTTATGTGCGAGTTGAGAGAAAGTTTTAATATTTAGTTTATTGGTTTGTTACTTTGTTTATAAATATACTCAGTTCATTTGTCATAATATTATGATCTAATGATATTATTCTTTATTTGCAAGTGAAATATTTTAAGTTCGATTCTCATCAAAAATGAATTTGAACCATATTATTATTAGCCCATTATGAGGCTTAGCCTACTCCTCCACAATACCGTTTGGTCAGTGTGTGTGTGTATATATATATGTACATATATATATATATAATATAATTTGTTTTTTCCTTGTTAAGGAAGTTTCAAGATTTCCTTAAGATTTAGTAGAAGAACTTTGAGTTTGAAACAAGAAGATGAAGCTTTATGCAAAGCTTGAGTTTTTTACTATTCGAGAAGGTGTTAATGGCAACGACCAATCGGCGAAAACGTTTTAGAGTTGTGCGTGCAGGTAATAATAGTATTTTCTTGTTAAAAAGTTGTCATTTAATGAAATATAATTATATATTTTTTACATATTTTGTCGGTAAGTTTTTTACATCGGCACTTGAAACTTTTCATTCTTAAATTACTGTAACAATTTCAAATCATTTTCTCTTTCTCTCTTTTTTTTTTTTTTTTTTTTATCGAAGGAAAGAATTTTATTAGATTAGAATTGAAATGTTTACATCAAAAGCTAGAGTGTTAAACAATCCTTATGGCTCGGAATAGTCTCATCCATAAGAGTCTCTCTCTCGTAAGGCAGAAGCGGCCACTAGATGTATTTCCGTATTACAAATACAAGAAGCAAAAATGATACCCATTGACCCTAGCCGTTGCTTCACATATTGAATATCAAGAAGGAGTTTTTTCAATTATAACATTTAATTAAGCCTTGCCATTAATCATATCCACAAGTGCCTTAGAATCTTATTCAATCTGAACATAATCAACTCCCATATCAATACAAGCCAACAAAGCCATACGCACCAATTCCACCACTATATTAGGCTAGATTCGCGTGGAAAATTCCCCACTCCACCTGGTCCCGTGAAAAATACATGCGAAATTCCGTACCACCCATCCATACCCCTCCTCATCTGGATTCCTTTTTTCCCCCTTAATAATAGTATTTTCTTTTTGTTTAAAAGTTGTCTTTTAATGAAATAAAATTATATACTTTTTATATATTTTGTCGGTAATTTTTTACGTCGGCTAAAAGTTATTGTTCACTTTCATTTTTCAAACTGCTGTTAAAATGAATTTGGTAAGACTTACCTAAATATATTAAGATAGTTTTTCCTACTTATTAGGGTAGGTAATATCATTTATTATATATATATATTAAGATCATTTAAAAAAATAAAATTGTTATTGACACTTCAAAAACCTCATTAGTAAAATTGACCATTAAAATTCTCCAATTATTACTAGTTAGCACACGTGTACACTTTTGATCTGATTAGCAAATTGATAGCAACCATTAAAATTCTCCAATTATTACTATTTAGATTTTAAAAAAAAAAAAAAAAGTAAACGGGGGCGGGTATGGTAGTTGGATGCTATCTCGGCTTTCCCGGAGTACTGTCATCGGCCTCCTCTGTTCACTGAGACCAGGAAGCACATCCTTCGCTTCTCTCAATCTTGAGCTACTGAACACTTCCAATCCCAGGTCAGAATCCCGAGCTCTTTCCTCTAGGTAATTTCCGTTAATTCTTCGATTTTCCCATCTGGGTTTTCTCAGATTCTCTGTCATTTTCTGATTTCCTTTTGTGCATTACTCTGATTGCTTAGTAAACTGTATAGTTTGAGCTAATGATGGATTGGATTGAATTGGTTTGTTTTGGATTGGATTGGTCTGGTTGGATTGGATTTAGCTGTTTCTTGAGACTATTTGAGCTTTATTGTTTATTGTTTTTTGTTTTTGTAGAAACTGAATCAACTCAAGAAGATTTTAAAGTTCCGTTCTTTTGTTCTTTGTATTGAGTAGATTTCATCCACTGATACTTTCCACACTCAAAGTTGCTTGCTTTTATTTGTATTTTTGATGAAATTATACAGTTGAATTTACAATTTTCAGATTCGACTTTAGACATGTGCCAAGAACATGAATGTGCATAGATATGGTGGTTGCGCTTTCATACATAGAAATCCGCTTATAACTAGGTTGCTCAGACATGAATGTGGTTGCTTTGGCTTGCATTTTAGTACCGATTGATATGCACCAACGTGGAAGTTGCCTTCTTCCAGATTTTGGATTAGAACCCAAAGCAGGGTGAATAAAATCTGATGGAAAGATTGCGATCTCGAACCCCTTTACTTCCTTCTGATCTTCCAGAATCCACCTCCTCTAACAATACTGAAAGCGCTCAGTTAAATGCACATGGAGTTCGTGGGCTGTCTGGTATTCAGGGACTGAAGAAGAGAGGTCACGGAAGTCGTTCTTGGATAAAGATTGATCCGCTTGGGAATATAAGTATTTTGGAGCTTGACAAGGCTACTATAATGAGACATTGTTCGTTGCCTGGAAGAGATCTCCGACTTTTGGATCCTTTGTTCATATACCCTTCTACAATATTAGGAAGGGAGAGAGCTATTGTTGTTAGTCTTGAACAGATCAGGTGTATAATCACCGCTGACGAGGTTATCCTGATGAATTCCCTGGATGGATGTGTTGTTCAGTACAAGTCTGAATTGTGCAAACGCCTAGAGTCAAACAAAGATCAATCTGGTATGGAATTGGAAACTAATCTACCTGATATCTGATATCTTTTACTGCCTTGGGGTTTATTCGTACTTTTCCAATGTATGTGAGTGATAACCTTTTTATACCATTTCTAAAAACATCTTATCTGATAGCGAAATAGGTTTCCACAAAAAGTAAGCGACCACTTATTTCTCCACCCAAATTTAAGCCTTTATTTTCCTTTGTATTTTTTTTATTGCCAAAGTAAAAATTCAATGTCGAATGCATTTCTGACAAGTCTAATTTGATTCAGATGACTTGCCTTTCGAGTTTAGAGCATTGGAGCTGGCTCTGGAACTAACCTGCATGTCTCTAGATGCTCAGGTATCAATCTATTTGCAGCACAACCTATCAACTAATTTTGGTACATGCTTCATTTATCCCCAGGCAGTTCTTTGTTCACTACGTTCTGGCGGTATAGCTCTCCCTAAATTTGGTAGAGTCCCTAGTCGTGTATTTGTTGTCATTCAGAACTCTATATGTAATTTTATTGTGAACTTGTATATTAGATGAAGTAAAAATTGACAAAAACTAGGAAAAAGAAGCAGGAATCGTCATCAGCACAAGCCCATTACATTAATGAAGTTCTTCAATGTGATAGGTAAAGGAACTGCAAATGGACATATACCCTGTGCTGGATGAACTAGCATCATCAATAAACACTGTTAATCTGGAGCGTGTGCGTAGACTCAAAGGTCACCTTCTTGCATTGACTCAACGAGTTCAAAAGGTAAGTTCGTTCTATTGGCACCCAAAAATTTGCTCTCTGAACCTCAAGTGGAGTAGTAGCATCTTCATTTTTCTCTCATTCATTTCTACTTTAGAGAGCAAATTTTTCATAATATACATGTTCTCTGCTCTTCATCTCCTCAATTCAATTGCTTTTAATTCATTCTAGGTCCGTGACGAAATAGAACATCTCATGGATGATGACGGTGACATGGCTGAGATGTACCTTACTGAGAAGAAACAAAGGTCAGAGGGTTATCCCTTAAGTGACCTTTGTTTTCAAACTAACACATCAGGCGAGGAAACAATTGTTTCAAAATCTGCTCCTGTTTCTCCAGTGGGGTCACTCAGTGGAGCACATCAATTGCAAAGGGCTTTTACCAGTTTTGTGAGTTCAAGCGGGAATGGAAGCTTATTGAGTTCATCTAATTTCGGAGAAAACATTGATAAACTGGAAATGCTGCTTGAAGCATACTTTGTTGGCATCGACCATACTCTCAACAAGTTGTTATCGGTAGGAGATGTTTTATGCTCAGTGAATATATATATTTATTGATGATGCAGCTTTGAAAGAATGCATTGATGATACGAAGATTTGATTAAATATTAAACTGGCAATAAGTGATTGACACAAGCTTATATCTTGTTTTGGTGATGCAGCTGAAAGAATACATAGATGATACCGAAGACTTGATTAACTTTAAACTGGTAAGGAGTGATTAACCGCTTCCACTTTCTTAATTACTACAATACAACAGGTGAATTCTAATATTGCGCTTTATATGGGACAGGGCAATGTTCAGAACCATCTGATACAGTTTGAGTTGCTCCTTACAGCGGCTACCTTCTTGGCTACTGTTTTTGCCGCTGTTACAGCAGTATTTGGAATGAATTTACCCTCCACTGTTTTCGATAGTCCATCTACATTCAATTGGGTTTTTGGTTTTCAGTGGTGTTGCCTGTGGGTTCCTGTACTTCTCTTTTCTGATTTATTTTAGGTATAAAAGGATCTTTCCCTTGTAAAGTATGAAATTGACGATTCACATTCTAATGGTGAAACTGAATGTTATTTATCAGGGAGAAGAAAAATCCAATTGATTTTACATGTATTGCTGGGAACGAAAGTACTTTCGATATCTATGAATCAATCAGTGATGTTTTTCATTTCCAAATCCATTAAGCGCACCTTCTTTTCACTGGCTTCAAGTGCTGCCTCAAGCTCCACGATTCGTGCTTCGAGCCTCGACTCAGTCACTTCATACAGACGCAAACTCAGCTCCTGAGGCGACGCGCCTTTGTTAATTTCCTCCTGAGCATTCATTTCCAAAAGCTCTAGTTCGGCTAGGAGCCCTGCCTCAATTTTTCTCATTGCTTCAGCATCATCCACCGTTTGATCATCGAGCCTTTTCGCAACACATTTGTTCGATTTCTCCAGTTCTTGTACATTGAAGGAGGTGATGATCTGCTTCTCAGTTCCCTGGAATCTGAAACCCTCCTCCTCCTCGGGTAG